>NC_064619.1:497255375-497555375 GCF_023898315.1 Schistocerca nitens
CACGGCCATGCGCAGGATAAAAGCCAAGTTATTACAGCTGACGAGACTAAGAATGGAAGGTATAATGGTCCGGGCGAGATTGGCGGACACAGTTGCTGCCGAAACCCCTTCCATGCACCACGTAGTACATGAATGCCAACGACGATGCAGGACATTGATCAGGGAACTAATCTCTGAAACTGGCCAGCAAGTTGTGAACCAGCTTGATATTGCGCATGTGTTCACTGACTATTTCCGCCAGTTATATGGACCTGTACAAGTGAACCACGAGACACTACATGATGTCATCTCGGAAATGCCAGATAGAGGACCACCACTGGATGCAGAGACTTTCATCACAACGATAACATAGGACGAGCTGACAGATGAAATTGCCAGGGGGGCTCCGAACAAGTCCCCAGGACAGGACGGCTTCCCAATTGAATTTTACCGCGCCTTTGCATACCTCATGGGACGGACCTGGATTCAGATGTACAACGAACTCCTGTTACCGCAGACTGAGATACCTGCCGAATTCACGGAGGGTATCATCATCCAAATACCCAAACCACGCGGTGGCAGAAGGCCAGGAGATTATAGACCACTCACTCTCTTGAACTGCGACTATAATATTTTCGCGCGCATCCTTGGGGCTCGCCTGCGGTCTTCAATTTCTGATAGACTCCTCATAGGTCAAACTTGCCTCGGCGGTAAGAGTAACGTACATACGGCGCTCGGTGACTACCCAGATATCATCGCATTAGCAGCGGCATGCCGAGTGCGTGGGGCACTCGTCGCTATTGACTTCGATCATGCGTTCGACAGAGTGGATCATACCTATTTGCATGCGGTGATGGGCAGATTGGGAATCCCACAGGCCTTCATTCTAGTGAAAATGCGACTGCTACACGGCGTGCGATCAAAGGTCTCGGTGAATGGGCGACTACATTGTTATTTCAAGGTCAGTTCGTCAAGGTTGCCCCCTTTCGATATTTTTGTATGCAATGGCTTTGGAACCCTGTCTATATGGTCTCCGAAGACGGTTGGAGGGAGTGCCGTTGCCACAACTGACCTTTCATTGCCGCGCTTATGCTGACGATGTGATGCTGGTGGCAAGGACAGGCGACGAAGTACGTACGGCGTTGGCATGGATACAGCGATACGGGATGGCGGCAGGAAGCGTGCTTAATGTACAGAAATCACGCTGCATGAATGTCGGTCGAGGATTACAACCGGGGGAGGAAGGCCCGCTCATGTTAGTGTTAGTTAAGACCATAAAATGTCTAGGTGTTAACGTTCCACACGGATGTGCAGCGGACAGCAGCGGATAACTACCGACGCATATTGAAGCTGATGCGGACAATGGTGCTGTTACAGAAATTAAGAGCATTGGATATGATTCAGAGGGTGACCTATGTTAACGTATACCTAGCACCGAGACTCACTCACGTAGCGCATGTCCTGCCTTTAACGCGCACAATGGCATCACGGATACAAGCAACTTTCGGAACCTACGTGAGTGTGGGACACCTGTTTAAGATCCAATAAACAACGCTTACGCTACCACCAGGAGAGGGTGGACTTGGTCTAGTGAACGTATATGAAAAGGCACGGGCGTTATTCGTCAGTACGATTTTCCGACAATGGCGCGGTCAAATTCGCAATGTCTCGGGTGCGTTGGCCGATGTACTAGCGCCCACTTCAATGCTGCCCCCAGTCAATGTGGGCCATATTTCACCGAAGCTGTCACATTTAAAGTTTTTTTTTTTTTAAAAAAAAAGCTATGTCAGAGATTCCTTTCCAACAACACGACTACCGACGACGCGAGATGTATACCAACTCTTACTACGCCGGTGCCCCAGGAATACCCTGGAAAAGAAGTACCCAGACAAGAACTGGCAACAGATATGGCGCGTTATACGGAGCGATTACCTCCCAACGTCGGTACGCTCAACATGGTATGTGGTGGTAAATAGGAAGTTCGCAACGAATCAACGGCGGCACGCGATTCATTTGGCAGACACTCCACTATGTTCAGGCTGCGCACCAGTGTACACTGATGAACATCGTTTAGCATGTAGTGGGACGGATCCAGTGTGGCACTTGGCACAACAGATATTGGCGTTCCTGTTATGCTCCGCCCCTCACACAATTTCATCTGACACACTTTTTTTCCCCCAAGAATCTTATTTTCCGGTCCAAAAAACCAACACAGTGACATGGGTACGGGGAATGGTGGCGGGCTACGTGTACAACGAATCAGAAAAGGACAAAATTGATTTTTGGCACAGCATAAGAAATATGGACAAGACTTCGCTAATTACTTGCGACTTACATTTACCGACCCGCCGGCCAGATGGGGTGTGACGGGTGAGAGAAGAGATAGACGAAGAAGCCGAGATAGACATCGATCACACTTACGGACCCATAGTTAATTTCGAGAAGACGACCCAGTCTTACACCAACGTCTGGAGAACGAGTCGATAGATGGCTCTCTTGCTCTATCGAACGTCGGGTCATGAGCAGGTGTCGCCCCCGACACGAATTTCATTTCATTGCAACAGGAGCAAGTTTCTTTTCTATTTGTACTATCCGCAATGTCTTCATGTCTTTCATTTGGGCATTTTCAATTTTATTCATTTCCTTAATTAATTAATTTTCTAATTAGCCACTATTTGTCAACATATGGACATTGTAGACACTATTTATGCGGTAGTACAACAAAATGTATGTCAGCAAAGGTGGTAAGCCTGACATTGGAAAAAAAAGTGGTAATCGCCGTAAAAAAAAAAAAGTTGGTAGAGCACTTGTCCGCAAAAGGCAAGGTCCCGAGTTCGTGTCTCGGTCCGGCACACAGTTTTAATCTGACAGGGAGCTTCATATCAGCGCACACTCCGCTGCAGAGTGAAAATCTCATTCTGGAATTTTGAATCGTACCCATCATGGCTGCTTTTCAACTGATGGAATGTTTTCCTATTGTATAACTCTTTCATTTCATTTTCTGCACCCATCATAAACTTTACGCAAAACTGCCACTTCCTGAACTTCCTCTTCAATATACAGCAGGGTATGTTGTGCTGGAGAACGACTTCTGGTTTTATATACGTGACATAAAAGAATGTGATGAGCACAAATGTAATACATGACATAGCAAATGTATTTTAATAAAACACAATACAGCCTACAACAGACAATGTTTCCTTCTTTTAGACATTGTTTCATTAGCATGTAAATAACTGCCAGCCACTTTTGAAGCTAGCAAGGAAACTAATAGCTATACCAATTCATTCAGATTATTCTAGTGGATACAGCCGATATGTGCTGATGATTTGTTGGAGACCATTTTCCAGGCTTCAGTGTCAGCATGTCAGTGTAATTTTCGTTCTTTCCATGCTTGTGCATTCCCATGCTGATATGCACAATATCTTCTGTCAATAATTATTTGCCACTTTTATATATTATAGGCTTAACGATATTAATATACACGTAGCATCTGTTGGAAATTGTCTCCAAGAGAGATAGTTTCGTTTATGAGCACTGATAGTCCTGAGAATGTCAGCTTAATTTTTAAGATCATATGTTGTCTAACCCTTTTTATTGGTTTTCATTATTTTATATATTCTCTCATTCCTGATTATCTTACATTGTGATTTATTAAATCATCTCAGTCAGTATCTACCATGTAACCAGCTGTCATCCACACTCTTGCTATCTGATTGAATCTGAGCAAATTTATTGCAGGTTCATGCAATGGTGGTTTGCAAATGTGTTCAGAAAAATATTTACTGTATGAGAAATTTGAATGTGTAAAATAACGTTAATGTACAGAACGATGGGAGCACATGTGAGTACTTCTTCGAAATAATCAGAAAAAATGTAGGGAAGGATGGGGAGCAAGCAGTATATTTACATGTTGGTACTGTTAATGCGCCCGTGTTGTCATAGATCGACAAATTACAATATTACGACTGCCTCAATACTTTATTTTAAAGATAAAACTGGTACTACACAATTTTTATAATTTAGAGCCGGTTTTCATGAAGCAGTATTTTTTAAAAATCTCCACTTTTATTGCACCTCACTTCGTTGCAAGATTACAGGGTAGTGTAGCGACGATGACGCGCGATGCTGGTATTTAGCGAATCAGCGTTGAAAATAAGGTCACCAGATTCGTTACACATCTGTCACAGGTGTAGGACTTCTGCATAGTCGCAGCCGTCGTCGTGAGCTTTATATCGTGGGACTGAAATTCCGAAGTGTGCACCTTAAAATATGCGACACGGACGTATTTATGGAATATACAGGGTGTTACAAAAAGGTACGGCCAAACTTTCAGGAAACATTCCTCACACACAAAGAAAGAAAATAGGTTATGTGGACATGTGTCCGGAAACGCTTACTTTCCCCTTGTTAGAGCTTATTTTATTACTTCTCTTCAAATCACATTAATCATGTAATGGAAACACACAGCAACAGAACGTACCAGCGTGACTTCAAACACTTTGTTACAGGAAATGTTCAAAATGTCCTACGTTAGCGAGGATACATGCATCCACCCTCCGTCGCATGGAATCCCTGATGCGCTGATGCAGCCCTGGAAAATGGCGTATTGTCCGCAGCTCGCGGTCGTGTGGTAGCGTTCTCGCTTCCCGCGCCCGGGTTCCCGGGTTCTATTCCCGGCGGGGTCAGGGATTTTCTCTGCCTCGTGATGACTGGGTGTTGTGTGATGTCCTTAGGTTAGTTAGGTTTAAGTAGTTCTAAGTTCTAGGGGACTGATGACCATAGATGTTAAGTCCCATAGTGCTCAGAGCCATTTGAACCATTTGAATGGCGTATTGTATCACAGCCGTCCACAATACGAGCACGAAGAGTCTCTACTTTTGCCCCCATAAATGAAAGTCAAGAGGGTTGAGGTCAGGAGAGCGTGGAGGCCATGGAATTGGTCCGCCTCTACCAATCCATCGGTCACCGAAACTGTTGTTGAGAAGCGTACGAACAGTTCGACTGAAATGTGCAGGAGCTCCATCGTGCATGAACCACATGTTGTGTCGTACTTGTAAAGGCACATGTTCTAGCAGCATATGTAGAGTATCCCGTATGAAATCATGATAACGTGCTCCATTGAGCGTAGGTGGACGAAACTAAAATGAGCTCTAACATGGAAATTAAGCGTTTCCGGACACAAGTCCACATAACATCTTTTCTTTATTTGTGTGTGAGGAATGTTTCCTGAAAGTTTGGCCGTACCTTTTTGTAACACCCTGTATAATAATTCGTGACACCCTCGAACAATTTCGGTTCAGTGACTGATATAACATAGTTCAATGCTTATACATATGAAATTACAGTCCTTAGACTGTTCAGACCTGAAATGTAAGCAGTGGCGAATCGTGAGTATACATTCTGGCCGTTCACAAATTTTTAGATTTAGATAAATTTGAGAGTGGAATAGAATATGTCGTAGGCCTATCACAGTTATGCGTATGAACAAATTAATACCACTGCAGCCACTGCCAATAATAATAATGGTAGTAATACTAATAATGAGCATAAATTTCCTGACAATAAAAAGAATTGTTTTCGTGGAATTTTGTTGTTTTGTACGTAATTAAGTTTGGGGAAAGAGCGAAATAATGTGTAAACTTTCGTTACTCTCTGTTTCGCATTTTTGTGTGAGTGGGAGTTTTCGTGGTTATTTGTTTTTCCAGACAAGTGTACCGGATCCTTAACGAGAATACTGCCACGGTTACAAGCGAAAGCGAACCCTGAGTGACGATAGTTCGATGGCGGTCGATAAGCAGCACAGCACAGTCCCTCAAGAGACTCACAATAATGTGAGCACCGCCGCAACCGTGACCGACAGAAACCGCTGAAGAAAGGAAGCAAGTACTAGTATTAGTCCACGAATTGATTTCTGGGCTGAAAATCAGACATTCTTACGTTGCACCCACACAATCATTTATGCTTATATATGAAGATGGTATCTGTTCTTTCAGACACGTGCACAGCTGAAGGTGTGCTCGCTGCCCTGATGCCAAGTTTCAGTGAGTCTAGAAGAGTAGCAATGTAGCAGAGCATGGTAGATCTAATGGTAGATCTAAGTGTCGTATACAACCTCTAACAATAAAGTCTGGTGAATGAAGTCAGAGCGGTCGATCGGGCAACACTGGCGACTGACAACGCTGCACCTGCGTAACGGCTGGTGTTGACAGCTTGCCCCTGTCGTAGATCAGTTGAGCATCGTGTGTGTTCCGTGTTAGACCTTTTGGACGAAGTGGTTGTTTAGTGCGTTGGTTCTGAACTGAGAACTGGACAATGAACGAGCAAAGGATCAATTTAAAGTTCTGTTTTAAGCTTGGCACTGAGTGAGGTGGCGCAGTGGTTAGCATACTGGACTCGCATTCGGGAGGATGACGGCTCAAACCCGTATCCAGCCATCCTCATTTAGGTTTTCCGTGATTTCCCTAAATCGTTTCAGGC
Organism: Schistocerca nitens; assembly: GCF_023898315.1. Lineage (NCBI taxonomy): Eukaryota > Metazoa > Arthropoda > Insecta > Orthoptera > Acrididae > Schistocerca > Schistocerca nitens. The sequence goes on from NC_064619.1 coordinate 497,261,835, forward strand.
AAATTACGGGATGTTTTCTTTGAAAGGGCAGGGCTGATTTCCTTCCCCATTGCTCCTTAATCCGAACTTGTGCCCCGTCTCTAATGACCTCATTGTCGACAGGACGTAAAACACTAATCTTCTCCTATAAGCTTGGCAAGACACCGAAAGAAACATATGCAACGCTGGTATGTGTTTATGGGGATCAAGTACTGTCCATGAAGTGTGTGTATGAGAGGTTCACCTGTTTTGAGGAGGCCAGGGAAGTGTTTCTGACAATTTCCGTAGCGGGCGACCGGCGACCGCCGTCAGTGACGAAAACATTAATCACGAACGACCGTCGATTAACTGAGCACATGATAGCGGATGAACTGTGAATTCGTGCTACATATCCTTACCCAAGAGTTAGGGAAGAGGAAAACGTCTTGCCTTGTGCCACATCACTTGACTGACGATCAGAAGCAGTCACATTTAGAGGCTTAACAGGATTTTATCGAAACGGTGGATGTGACACCCAATTTCTTGAACCATATTGTCACTCAGGATGAAACCTGATGTCACCAGCACGACCCTGAAACGAAACGGCGAAGCATGGAATGGCGTTCTGCGACATCTCTTCATTAGAGAAAGTCAAAGCCAAAAAATTTCGCATCAAAACGATGCTCCTCACCTTTTTCGCCAGTCAAGACATTATCCACAAGGAATTTCTACCTGAGGGAACGTTGTTGAGCGCTGCATGGTACGTTGAAATTTTGACATGTTTCACGCAACGTCTACACAGGATACGACCCAAGTATGCACAACAAGGTTCCTGGTTTTTTGTTCACGACAACGCTCGCCCACACACAGATAAAATCGTCAAACAATTTCTGGCAAAAAAGGGAGTGGTGCCACTTGAAACATCCACCATACTCGCTGAATCTCAATCCTACAGACTTCTTCCTATTCCCTCAACTCAAACTCGCTTTGAAAGGAAGGAGATTTGATGTTATTCCTGACATTCAACGAAACGTGAGGCGGCTTTTGAACACCAATCCAAAGGAATACTTCATGCAAAGTTTCCAGGACATGTATCGCAGAGCTCAGCGGTGCATAGTTATGGGAGGTGACTATTTCGAAGGACAGTGACATAACTATAGTTCGCAATTCATCTACGTTAATGTTACAGGACTATTCCCCAAACTTTATTGTCAGAGGTTGTATTTTAGGTTACTGCATGTATGTTAAGTTTAATAGCATTCAAGGAAAAATAACCAATAAATCTATAAGGTGCTAAAAATTAGGGTGTTCATGTGCTTTTGTGCTGTCACATGGCAGCAGCCAATGAATGTAAGCCCAGGATGGCTTGCCATGAAGTGCAACAAAACGGGGAGTAGAATATCTTTGATGTACCGCTGTGCTGCAAGAGTGCCGCGGATAACAACTAAAGGGGTCCTGCTATGGAAAGAAATGGGATCCCAGACCATCTCTCCTGGTTATAGGGCTGTACGGTGGGCGACAGTCAGGTTAGTATCCCAGCACTGTCCAAAGAGTCTCCAGACACCTCTTCGGCAAGGAATATCATTAACTGTAGTAGAACTGTCTTCAGTGACGAGTCCCGCTTCGAAATAGGCCCAATGACCAGTAAAGACGTGTCTGGGAACGCCCCAGACAGCAGGAAGATATCAGCCTTACTGTCGCCCACCATACAGCCCGACAACCAGTAACGATTGTCACGGGTGCCTTTTCTTTTCATACTGGGACCCCTTTGGTTGTCATCTGAGGCACCCTTACAGCACAGCGATATGTCGATTATACTCTGCACCACGTCTGTTGCCCTTCATGGAAAGCCATCCGGGGCTTACATTTTCAGGAATATAATGCCTGCCTGCAGATGGCAAAAGTTTCTGCTGTTGTCTTTGTGCTAACCAAACCCTAACTTGGCTATCAATGTCACCAGACCTCTTTCCAGTTGAGAACGCTTGGATCCCTGTGGGTAGGATCCTCCTAACAGCTCAGGATTTTGACGATCTATTGCACCAATCGGACATAATTTGGGCAGGATATCCAGCAGTAGGTTGTCCAACAATTCTGTCAATCAGTGCCAAGCCAAATAACTGCTTGTTTAAGGGCCAGAGATGGACTAACACACTATTGACTTGCTCAGTTTTTCTAAAATTGTAATCATTTGTTTGTCTGTACATCTGCACATATCCATCACATTTACCAATCTCTATCCCATTCAGATAATTCCCTCATGGCGCTTCTTTTTTTTCTTTTGTCTTAGAGGGCATTTGGCTTTACACCATGAACAATGCATTTTATAAACGTCTGACTGTTCATATTTACTTCCCTGTTAGGAAACACATACACCTAAGAGCCCTACTGCGTTCCTTTTGGAACTCGATAGTTAAATCTTTAGGATTTCCATTACTCTGTGTTCACCAAAAAGTTCTAGTGTTTTGAGGTATTCTTGTCTTTAACTATCTCTAACCCCCCCCCCCTTTATTTGACTATGTAGCATGCTCTAAATATACAATAATGCAGATGAATAGGATAAACAATCCTGTTATGGTCGAATATAGCATTACTAGTGTTCAGCTAGAAATTAGCCATTCTTAATGTATCATTTTTTATCAATGCATGCAATGCCTGTTGGTCTGGCTTCATCCATTCATTGATCAAAAACGAGACATTGAGAATGGCTAGTTTCTGGCTGAACTCTAGAACTGCCAATAAAAATTCCAAAGGACGACTGATGGTTGAAATCTATTAATTACAAGTCAATACAACAGTTGCTGCGTGCAACAGCCTCTGAATGGGGGGTAACCTGATTACTAGCGTAATACTTGATACCGCCACATCGGTTCAATAATTGGCATAACATTGCAAAGCAGATAGTACAGAAGGGAAATGTCAGAGTCTGATTTTTTGGGAGTTTTAGGAAAGTGTGGTTCATCTGTAAAGGAGACCACATATAGAACGCTAGTGTGACCCATTCTTGAGTACTGCTCGAATGTATGATTTCCACACCAGGTCAGATTAAAGGGAAACATCAAAGGAATACAGTCGGCCTACAGACAAAAGCACTTCTTTGATCATGTTAACTGAGCCTTCTGTCGGTTCTTGGTAGAACAACATTATAATAAATGAAAAGCACTAGTTTGCTTTTGTTCTACAGTATTACATTTATTACACAATCATTTCTTTGATGTATAGTTGTGCCTATAAATCAGAATATCAACGAGACTGCTTTTGATAAAATTATCTTTAAAGGTGAAGACGAAAACATATTTTAATTAATTAGCAACAATGCTGGGTATTTCCAAAGTATTATTTTTCCCTCCACAATGAAACGAAACTCTGTCCTTACTGAATGAGACAGCGCAGTGGATGACAGTGCTTCGTATTTGAGGTAAGTAAGGATCATAAACAGTCCTGCAATGCTGAGTTACGTTTTCCATTAACACTCTTATTCGTTTCGTGGCAGTACCGTGTTGCCTCTTTCAAATCACATTGACGCCGATTTTACCTATCATGGTTGTCCATGTAAGCTTATGCTCATACTTGATGGGCATATGGATCTCTAAAGCTACGAGAATTTTACCACGATTACGAGGTAAATTTCGCTATACAGAAATGACGAAGCATACAAAAGAATATGTAGATGTTGAGCACTCAAACACCAAGGAATGTCGAATGCCTCGTGTATTTAGTCAGTATCAGTGTTTTCTGTTTCTCCAATTCGTCTGCGCACATGACTAGTAGCCACCGACTCACAAGCACAGTATTAACCCTAGGACTCACTCTGGGGTCATAGGTGACCCCAATCATCTTTACTATGGATAAAATAATATTTCTATTTCTTGTAAAAATCCAGAATTTTATGACTTTTACCACACAGTATTGTAGTTCTCTCACAAAAATTTTTAGAGCGCTTGACGCAACATTTAAATCAATAATTAACAAAAACTACTGTTGGGGTTAATTATGACCCCAGATAGATTATATGTAACATTCATAGAATGTATAGATTATCAACTATCAATCTCTTTCTTAGGTATTTTGAGTTGGTAACACTGAATTCAGGTGCTATTCAGGTGTTACTCAGAACTAACCTCAAACTGGAAGTTCGTTTGTACGTTTGTTGTACGTTTGCTGTTGCAGTGTAATTTCAGCATGAATGGAATACGTTTTGCTCCTGGCTATAGTGTAGAACAAGCTATGGAAGACTTATTTCGTAGCAGTAGTGATTCAGAAGGTAGTGACGCCGAAGATGATGGAACAGAGACACAGGTAGACCAAAGTGAAGAAATTTGTTTACATGAATTAGAAGAAAATGATATTCTTGCTGAAAATGATGACAGTGGAGAAGATGAAAGTGCAGTACTGGTAAGCAGGGGTCGGGATATTGCATGGAGTACAAAAGAACCATCAATTCGTAGATTTCCAATCCGCAACATACAACGATTTTCAGCAGGTATTCCTACTACAGTTAGTGTTAGCTCAGATGTTGACTGTTTCAGGCAGTTTATTACTAATGAATTGCTGGATATAATAGTTCAGTTCACAAATCAACGAGGAAATGAATTGAAAGTGTCTGGAAAATTAGTTGACTGGCGTGATACAGACAGATGCGAGCTTCTTTCATTTTTAGGCTTGCTGATTCTGTATGGCGTACAGAAGAGCCGGGGGAAATCTATTGACGAATTTTGGGACTCTGAATATGGCACTCCTCTATTCCGTGCTACCATGTCGAGGAGGCGATATCAGGACATTCTGCATTCACTTCGTTTTGACGACCGCATCACAAGACTTGAAACGAAAGAGAGAACTGGAAATAAGGCTGAAGCTGTACAGGAAATATTTGATTTGTTTGCCGTGCTATGTCAAACATCATTTATACCTTCCAGCAACATTACTGTTGATGAACATCTTTGCGTATACAGAGGTCGGTGCAGTTTCAAGATCTACATTCCTTCAAAGCCAGGAAAGTATGGCATCAAGATATGGTGCGCAGTAGACTGTGAACATGGTTATCTGACAAATCTTCAAATGTACACTGGAAGGAGTGGTGATGTGAGAGAAGTGAATCAAGGCAAGAGAGTGGTCTTAGATTTAGTGCGTCATCTGGCTGGCAGTGGTAGGAATATTACCACTGACATTTTTTTCACGAGCTATGACCTTGGCCAAGAATTGTTGAAAATGAAGTTGACACTTGTAGGTACTCTACGTTCTACAAGAAAAGAAGTCCCAAAAGAGTTTTTGCTTTCGAAAACTAGGGAAGAATGCACTACCATATTTGCATACAGTGGTAAAACCCTATTAGTTTCGTATGTTCCAAAAAGAAATAAGGCTGTGCTGCTCCTGTCAACACAACATCAATCATTTGAAGTGCCCAAAGAAAACAACTTGAAACGAAAACCAGAAGTAGTGTTGTATTACAACTCAACAAAATCAGGTGTTGATACGCTAGATCAAATGAGCTCTTACTATTCTGTGAAAAAGGGTACAAAACGTTGGCCATTAGCAGTATTCTATGATCTTGTCGATCTAGCTGCACTCAATGCCTACAGACTCTTCTGTGTTGCTGTTGAAAAAACAGAGAGACGTCTTTTTCTAATGAAGTTGGCCAAAGAAATGGCAAAGCCCCAAGTGGAACGTCGTTTGAGTTTACCACAAGCAAGGAACAAGTATATTATTAGCAGTATCAAACGGTGTGGATTTGATGATCGGTTAGACAATGGACATCCAGACGTAATACCCGACAATCAGAAGAGAAAGCGAGGCAGATGCTCCATTTGCCCCCGATCAAAGGACACAAAATACAGTTCAACATGCAAAAAGTGTAACAAATTTGTTTGCAAGGAACATTCTGAAATAGTTACTACTTGCAAAATATGTGCAGATGACTATGGTACGGATTCCCGTTAGAATTATGTTTCCTGTTGAGTTGTTCATCACATTTTCTGTAAATTTGAAGCCATTGTGAAACATTTATGAGTGAAACGAATTATGACTTAGAGTAATATTGTAACTTCTGATATGTAATTACTCTGCCATATGTAATTTAATTCTACTGTGTACATACCTGTTAAAAAAGCTGTGAAATGTGTCTAAATAATAAATAAAATGTAAACAAACAGAATTAAAGGACAGTACGTTGTTCTCTGAATGATTAGTACACACAGTCGATTATATATTGATTGGGGTCATGTATGACCCCAGATGGAGTACTAGGGAAATTTTAGCAGAGTGAGTCCTAGGGTTAAATAATTGTAAACCCAAGGAGTCGTGAGCATACGATGAATTTGTGCAAAACGTACTTCCGTGTTTCAGTTGTTGTGGCTGCTATGCGGTTGCATATCATTGCTGCCGTCTACCAATAGTGGTGCTCGTGTGTTAAGTCACAACCTAATACCAGGGAGGTAAAAAAAGAAGGAAGTTGGCATTAAGTCACAGACTTGAAGCTGGCGTCCATCACCTACATAGCCCAAAACACTAGGTTTACCGCATTTATACCTCCGTGGTTCACGTTTCGACCACCGGGGATATCTGTCGACTTTCATAGTCGTATCCCAAATAGCGTCTTGCGTTTTGGTTGTGTAGAGACGTAGCTGTTTCATCAAAAATTCCAGCTTGTGTCGTTCATGGGTGAACTAATCGATCCGATCGTTATCTAAAGTTTGAAGAAATCACATTTCATTCGTAAGTGGAGCCGTTCAAGTAACATTTTACGAGACCTAAGCGTTTGAGACCATTTCCTGAATGACATTTGTAACGTTGCAAAATGCTGGAAGATATTTGAAAAAATGGTTTTCTTTTTTTACCCTGTAAATTGCTATTGTTTGCCACACACTGAATGACGCGTCATAGATAAGATTTCAAAGTGAGAAGAGGTGTAAACTGCAGTGAGATTAATGCACTGACAAACTAATAAAACAAGAATAGTATTCTGCATGGAGTGCATGTAGGTACACCTCTACGCAGTCCTGTTTCTCTGACATTTCAAAAATCGTTCACTTTGTTGACATGCACAAATACAGTAGCGTGCCTTGCTTTTGCCTCATTGTACACGTTTATGGGCCAACGAAGAGCATGTAGGTAAGTTTCTTGCAAACGTGACTATTAAAAATGTTGAGCATACGGGCAGAAAGCAGAAAATGTGACGAAAAAGAAGCTGTACCAGTAAGCAATTATTGGTTTCGGAGTTCCAGCTTCGTTTGCTAACGACACAAATATAATAAAAGTGGAATTGATTGGATTACGAAAACAACTTTTTCGCGTCTCCTCTTGATTATTCGAAATATATTAACGAAGACAAGGTACATTAACGAGGCCAAATGTGTCGTTTCACTACTGCTTTTTGGTCGTTAGATTTTCAGCTTTCAACTCGTAAGCACAACATTTTTTGTGTTCACGTTTGCAAAAAACTTACCTGCGTGTTCTTTGCTAGCCCACAAACGTGTGAGGAAAGAAGCAGAGCATGCATGTCAACAAAGTGAATGATTATTGAAATGTCAAAGAAACAGAACTGCATACAGGTATACCTCCACGCAGAACAGAGTTCTTGTTCTATTAGATTGTCAGCGCATTAGTCTCACTGGCTGTAGTTTACCTATCTCCTCACTTCGAATCTTAACTATGATGCGTCATTCAGTGTGTGGCCAATAACAGCAACTTACAGAGTAAAAAACACTATATAACTTTTTAAACATCTACCATTGTGGTATGCTATAAATGTGATTTAGAGGATATCAAACGCGTAAGACCCCTTAAGGTCGATATTTTGCTTTAACATGTATATGAGTAACTTTTAGTAATGGTAACCTAGACTGTGTAAGATGTAGGCCTACCTTCCCAACAGCAGCCTGTTTGATTCTTCTCCCGGAATATTTCTAGCCAGTAACTTCATCAGGTTTTCAGAAGTAACCAAACACAGTACAACTGGAATGTACGTCTACTTTGAGCATCTGCTCCATTTTACTTTTGAATTTAGTTTTGAGGATTTCAAAGTATATATATCATGCTCTGTGATATACCAATAGTTACTTAGTTTCATGTTACATGTATCATTTGCACGATAAATTGTAAATATGCCTCAATGCTGATCATTTATTAGTTTTTATATTTTTTTAATTAAAGACAGGCAGATGTTAGAAATTTCTACCCATAATAATCCACTCATTACAGTAATACATAATTTTATGCGGAATAGGAGGAGTTACTAAAGAGAAACGTTTTCAGTTTAGTTTCAAATTTTATTTTGCTATGTGTCAGGCATTTTATGTCAATGGGTAAGTGATCAAAACTGTTGGTTGCAGCATTGTTAACCCCTGATTGTTATAGAAATAACTTTAATCATTCTTTATTTCCGTGTCTGGTCAGCATTTCCAAAAAAAAAAAAGCAGCTGCGATAGCTTTGCCGTTTTCTTTGTAAACATCTTGTATTGTGCACGGGTTGTCCAGGAGGGGGCATACAAGTAGGTGGCTTGGATCTTCTTCAGCCATGCAGTCGCAAAAGGTGTCAGCGCTCGCTGGAAGGATTCCTTATTTCTTCAAGTTGGTCTTGCATCGGGGGACGGACACTCCTAGGAGGTTGTGGGACCTCCACACAGGGTATTGTAGGTTTGCGCCACGAGCTAGTTCTTTTGGTGAGACGTCTACGGGCAGTGAGCTCTTCCATGTTGCGAGACGAATTGCCTCTGGTGCTCCCTCCAGTGGCGCAGTCCTAGCAAGGAAACTCTTGCGGGATTTAAGGCGGGATGTTGTTGCCTGATGACCATACAGAGGATGTCGGCGGCCATTCTCTTGCTTTGTTCTCTCATTGTCTGCAGCAATGGCCCTCGGGATGTTGGGTGGGTCTATTCCAACAATCCGATACAATTTCTGCACAGGTGTTGGCCTCAAGCATCCTGAGATGGTCCTTGCAGTATCGACTTGCTTAGCATGAGATGAAGCGTTCCACACAGGAGCTCCATACTCAGCGGCTGACACACAAACCGCTAGTGCAGAAGTCCTTAGGAGGTGCGGATTGGCTCCCCAGCGGCTGCCAATCAGCTTCTTAAGTATCCCATTGCGAGCAATGACTTTTTGTTTCACGTTTAGACATTGCTGCCTGTACGTTAGAGCCCTGTCCAGTGTGATACCTAGGTAGACTGATGTTGGGCAATGTTTCAGCTGCTCTCCTCGCCATGTGATGTCCAGCTTCTGCTGCACTTCCCTGTTTCGTAAGTGGAAGGTGTTCTCTTGAGTTTTACTGGAATTGGACTTCAGGTGGTTGGCATCACAGTACTTGGAGAGTTTATCCATTGCTAGAGACAGTTTTCCCTCTACTTCTTTACAGGTTGGCCCCTGAACAGCTACTGCTATGCCATAGGCATAGATGAAGAGCCTAGTACTTGCTGGTATTGGCTGATCATTTGTGTAGATATTGTACAGCGCTGGAGCGAGCACACTGCCGTGGGGAAGACCGTTCTGCGTTCGCCATTTACTCCTCTTACCCTGTAATGAAACTTACTCCCAAAGCACATATACCTGTTTGCTAAAGTTCCTATCTGTGTGCCTACTGACATGTGTCCTATCATTCTTAATCGCCTTCTACCCATGAATTTACAACAAAATGATGAAATATGATGAATGGGTTTCTGAAAAAACGTCAGTTTAAGTTAACACTGCAATTTATCTTTCTTTAAGCATATACATTGTCCTTACTTGACGTAATCACACTACTTTCACAGTTAACTTGCTCGTTTACATATTTCTTCAGAGTTTGCCATTTCTGTTCGCCTCAATATGTTCTACAAATTATGCACTTGTAGATGGGACTTTGCTCACCAATCGTGCACACGATACGCTCAGCATAGCGACCAGACTCAGACTATAAATATTCAGATATGATATTACGTCGCCAATATTAATCTTCCTACGAAACTATCTCACTTTTTAAGCGCATGCACCCAGGACCTATCCTGCAGGATCGACTTATCAACTGCCACGTCCCAAAACTATTGGTGGGCGTGAAAGGGTACCCTGAATGTAGAATAGGGCACCCCTGTCATTGAAGTTACTCCACCAGAACAAATACGAGTGAGGATAAATTCGATCTCTCAAGTACAGTGACCTGTGCGGTGCTTCGATATGAATTCGAAACATGGTATGATCTCTTTACCTGTTTACCTAAGCAACTGTCTCCTTTGCGTCCCATCTGTGCACTCTCCACTATGCCGACTTAATGGAGTTGGTCATGAGCACTTGTTCAGTCGTTTACCACCGATAACCTAAGGATGACCATCCAGGGACAAGTGCTGTAAGCCATGTGTATGCTGTGAATATTTGACAAATCTGAATATGACTGAGTGCATGTGTGATTCTCTGTTTTATCAACTTACATAGCCGAGAAGCGTGTCACTTGGATCTGTTGTAGGATAGCATTGGAACTTTGTTATTTGTGCCTGTATAACTCATAGGCAAAGTGGGATTAGTGAGCTACAAACATCGGCGCTTGTTATACCATTTTTTTAGCACATTTGCGTGTAGATTGTACAAACAGTTATTCTGAGCTATCGGCCATGCTGAAGGGGTCTTTAAACTGTGTGTGTTATATTGTTTTAAGTTTGAGTTAACCCTGATTTTATTTAAACAGTTTATCGGTAACTACTTGGCTAAATTACACTGCTAAAATTTCTTATGCCACAGTTATTCAGGCCAAGTTGTCTAGTTCCTGTAAATCGGGTTTGATTCCTCTTGGTAATTTATGACTACTATATTGCTGGTTATGTGTGATTTATTTTATATTCAGGACTGATAGTCCAGTTTAATTATGTGTTGTTTTAGCTTAAAACATGTGGGCTTTGTTTAAATTTTATTCATGCATTATTTTATGGAACTCGCCTGATCAATTACCACTTAAAATTAAGCTACATACATGTGTACATTCTCACATGATGAAGATTTGCGTTCTATCTATTTCAATATTTGGATATTTGGCTATTTGTTCCTAATCTCAGGTTCTTAAATGAGGCTACCGCAAATTTTTTATGAAAGTTCAAATAATTTTACTATGATTTATGCACCATTTTCATACACAATCGATAGCCATACCTTTATAGACGTCAGACCTAATCTGGTAATTTCCTTGGAGCAAAACAAAACAGTAAAGGGTGGTTTTATTAAGAGAAAATTAAAAACACATTCTATCACATGAATTACGGTATTGATGGTTCATCGATAACAATAATAATCAATTTATTGTGCATGTAGAACAGCCTGTTACTGTATTCCCCACATCTCACACTACAGGACAATGGCTTAATCAGGTCGTCTTTGCAGTGTACATAGAGACATGAAGAACTGCTACACTTGCCAGGGAACAGCCACACAGTACACACCTTTCTGATGTGAACAAAGTGCAGGTTGTTTCCATTAGAAGTAAATGGTCATTCGATATAGACGCAAATATTAATTAACTTCAGCTACATCTTTACAAATACTCAGATTTACCTGGTTACATGACTCACATCACATTTTTTGTAGGAAGTGCATTGGTTTTCTGGTGAAGCAGCATAATTCGCAGACAGATCGAAAGCAGTTGAAGGCTTTACTTATTTCTCAACAGTTTATTACAAATGACTTGTGACCATGTCAAACAGGCAGAGGGTAGCGGGAATCGAATCCATGGTCCATAGTGCATGATGTGTTAATGAAACTTGGCCGGCATTCACTATGCCCAACTCATCTTGACAACAGGACGACCTTGTGAGGAGTAGATGATGCATTGGTAACAAATGGGTGCAGCATTGCAAAACTTGTTAACAAACATTTCATAACCATTAGTGAAAAGATGGGGTTGTGAGGTTCAGTAGATGCTGCCATGGAATGTCTCAGACTAGTAAATAGGAATAACTTCAGTAATACAGATATGATCCTCGCTACAGCAATAGAGATCATATCGCCCATATAACCATTAAAATAAAAAATTGGTGGTTATGACAGAATATCAATAAAGTTAATTAAATAGCATGCTTCTGAATTTAGTAACATATTAAGTTACTTGTGTAACCAGTCATCTATTAGAGGATCATTTCCTGAATGGAAGAAATACATTGAATTTAAGCCAGTCTTAAACAAATGAGATAAAAAAATAAATATTTTCCTCCAGTTCCACCTATGTCAGAATTCTCGAAAATTTAAGAAAAGGTAGTATACAGTTGGCTTCGTAAGCACCTCACAACAGATGATATATTGTGGAAGTTACAGTTTTGCTCCAAGAATGTTACCAAAATGTGACATCATCAGCAACGTCAAGCAAGCCATACGTGGACTTCTGCCGAGAGTAGCCGAGGAAATGAGGAGGGAGACCAGCAGGGTACTCGAGAAAGCAAGAATGCCAAAGAACAACATTACGGCAGAAGAGCGCAAGGCACTGTTGACCCTTCGCGATGACAAGGGTATAATGGTCTTAGCAGCAGACGTGACAGTCCTACTGATGTCAGGAGATTACTGGCAGAAGATAGACACCTTACTACAAGATCCAGCATACAAAGAAGTGGGGAAAGATGCAACTGCTTCTGTTACATGCAAGACCATCGATCTTCTCAACATCTCAGGACTTGACAGAAACACTATCAGGAAGCTTTACCCTCAGGCAGCGGCTCCACCACACCTGTATGTTCTGCCAAAGATCCATAAGGAGGATGTCCCACTACGTCCTATACTGAACACCATAATATTCTCCAACGTATGGTGTAGCGAAGCACCTAGCACAGCTGTTAAAATCACTCATGGGTCACTGCCCTCACCATGTCAAGAACTTGACCGAATTTGTTAAGGTACTCCAAGGGTTACGCCTGGACGAGCAGGATCTACTAGTCAGCTTTGATGTCACTTCTCTTTTCACCCAGGTGCCGCTGGATGATTCCTTAGCTCTACTCGAAGATCACTTCGATGAGGACACACACAGACTCTTTCACCTCGGGTTAACCAACCACAACGTACTTCAAATGTGGTGGGAAGTTCTATGAACAAAGAGACGGTGTTGCCATAGGTTCCCCCCAGGCCCCAGGTATTGCCAAATTGTACATGGAGCACTTTGAAGATGTGGCACTGAACAACGCCCGCCATAAACCAAAGGTGTTCAACAGATACGTAGACAACACTTTTGTAGTGTCGCCCCATGGCAAGGAAAAACTACAGGAGTTCCCACACCATTTCAATGGCATACACGACAGCATAAAATTCATCATGGAGGTAGAAGATAATGGCTGCCTTCCCTTCTTGGATATTTTGATCAAAAAAAATCCGGACAGTACGTTGGGAGACACTGTCTACAGGAAGAGGACGCACACGGACTTATATCTCAATGCCCAGAGCTGCCACCATCCAGCACAACGTAACTCAGTATTGAACAGTTAGTACACAGAACCAGGTCGATCTGTGAAAGCGAGAGCTTGCCGCATGAGTTAGCACATCTGGGGGAAACCTTCCGTAAGAATGGCTACACTGAGACACAAATAAGACACGCCTTGCATGCAGACAAGAGGCGGGAGGAGAAACCAGAAGAAGACGAAGCAAAACATGTGGAATTTCTGCCATTTGCTGGACCGTCAACAGCCAAGATCGCAAGAATATAAAAGAACACGAAATAACGACCATATTTCATACACCGGTTCAACCAAAGACCAACTCGGGCTGCAGATGCAGGGCATTTACAGTATTGAGTATGAATGGGGGATGGAATATATCGTGCAGAAACAACGATGTATCTCCCAGCGCTGTACTGAACACATCAGGAACGTATGACTACGACAGACAAACAAGTCTGCTGTTGCAGAACATAGCATTAGTCTACATCTACATTTATACTCCGCAAGCCACCCAACGGTGTGTGGCAGAGGGCACTTTACGTGCCACTGTCATTACCTCCCTTTTCTGTTCCAGTCATGTATGGTTCGCGGGAAGAACGACTGTCTGAAAGCCTCCGTGCGCGCTCCAATCTCTCCAATTTTACATTCGTGACCCCCTCGGGAGGCACAAGTAGGGGGAAGCAATATATTCAGTACCTCATCCAGAAACGCACCCTCTCGAAACATGGTGAGCAAGCTACACCGCGATGCAGAGCGCCTCTCTTGCAGAGTCTGGCACTTGAGTTTGCTAAACATCTCCGTAACGCTATCACGGTTACCAAATAACCCTGTGACGAAACACGCCGCTCTTCTTTGGATCTTCTCTATCTCCTCCATCAACCCGATCTGGTATGGATCCCACACTGATGAGCAATACTCAAGTATAGGTCGAACGAGTGTTTTGTAAACCACATCCTTTGTTGATGGACTACATTTTCTAAGGACTCTCCCAATGAATCTCAACCTGGTACCCGCCTTACCAACAATTAATTTTATGTGATCATTCCACGTCAAATCGTTCCGCACGCATACTCCCAGATATTTTACAGAAGTAACTGCTACCAGTGTTTGTTCCGCTATCATATAATCATACAATAAAGGATCCTTCTTTCTATGTATTCGCAATACATTACATTTGTCTATGTTAAGGGTCAGTTGCCACTCCCTGCACCGAGTGACTATCCGCTGCAGATCTTCCTGCATTTCGCTGCAATTTTCTAATGCTGCAACTTCTCTGTATACTACAGCATCATCCGCGAAAAGCCGCATGGAACTTCCAACACTATCTACTAGGTCATTTATATATATATTGTGAAAAGCAATGGTCCCATAACACTCCCCTGTGGCACACCAGAGGTTACTTTAACGTCTGTAGACGTCTCTCCATTGATAACAACATGCTGTGTTCTGTTTGCTAAAAACTCTTCAATCCAGCCACACAGCTGGTCAGATATTCCGTAGGCTCTCACTTTATCAGGCGACAGTGCGGACAGTGCGGAACTCTATCAAACGCCTTCCGGAAGTCAAGGAAAATAGCATCTACCTGGGAGCCTGTATCTAATATTTTCTGGGTCTCATGAACAAATAAAGCGAGTTGGGCCTCACACGATCGCTGTTTCCGGAATCCATGTTGATTCCTAAAGAGTAGATTCTGGGTTTCCAAAAACGACATGATACGGGAGCAAAAAAATGTTCTAATATTCTACAACAGATCGACGTCAGAGATATAGGTCTATAGTTTTGCGCATCTGCTCAACGACCCTTCTTGAAGACTGGGACTACCTGTGCTCTTTTCCAATCATTTGGAACCTTCCGTTCCTCTAGAGACTTGCGGTACACGGGTGTTAGAAGGGGGGGGGGGCAAGTTCTTTCACGTACTCTGTGTAGAATCGAATTGGTATCCTGTTAGGTCCAGTGGACTTTCCTCTGTTGAGTGATTCTAGTTGCTTTTCTATTCCTTGGACACTTATTTCGATGTCAGCCATTTTTTCGTTTGTGCGAGGATTTAGAGAAGGAACTGCAGTGCGGTCTTCCTCTGTGAAACAGCTTTGGAAAAAGGTGTTTAGTATTTCAGCTTTACGCATGTCATCCTCTGTTTCAATGCCATCATCATCCCGGAGTGTCTGGATATGCTGTTTCGAGCCGCTTACTGATTTAACGTAAGACCAGAACTTCCTAGGATTTTCCGTCAAGTCGGTACATAGAATTTTACTTTCGAATTCACTGAACGCTTCACGCATAGCCCTCCTTACGCTAACTTTGACATCGTTTAGCTTCTGTTTGTCTGAGAGGTTTTGGCTGCGTTTACACTTTGAGTGAAGCTCTCTTTGCTTTCGCAGTAGTTTCCTAACTTTGTTGTTGTACCACGGTGGGTTTTTCCCGTCCCTCACAGTTTTACTCAGCACGTACCTGTCTAAAACGCATTTTATGATTGCCTTGAACTTTTTCCATAAACACTCAACATTGTCAGTGTCGGAACAGAAATTTTCGTTTTGATCTGTTAGGTAGTCTGAAATCTGCCTTCTATTACTCTTGCTAAACAGATAAACCTTCCTCCCTTTTTTATATTCCTATTAACTTCCATATTCAGGGATGCTGCAACGGCCTTATGATCACTAATTCCCTGTTCTGCACACACAGAGTCGAAAAGTTCGGGTCTGTTTAATATCAGTAGGTCCAAGATGTTATCTCTACGAGTCGGTTCTCTGTTTAATTGCTCGAGGTAATTTTCGGATAGTGCACTCAGTATAATGTCACTCGATGCTCTGTACCTACCACCCGTCCTAAACATCTGAGTGTCCCAGTCTATATCTGGTAAATTGAAATCTTCACCTAAGACTATAACATGCTGAGAAAATTTGTGTGAAATGTATTCCAAATTTTCTCTCAGTTGTTCTGCCACTAATGCTGCTGAGTCGGGAGGTCGGTAAAAGGAGCCAATTATTAACCTAGCTCGGTTGTTGAGTGTAACCTCCACCCATAATAATTCACAGGAACTATCCACTTCTACTTCACTACAGGATAAACTACTACTAACAGCGACAAACATGCCACCACCGGTTGCATGCAATCTATCCTTTCTAAACACCGTCTATGCATTTGTAAAAATTTCGGCAGAATTTATCTCGGGATTCAGCCAGCTTTCTGTACCTATAACGATTTCAGCTTCGGTGCTTTCTATCAGCACTTGAAGTTCCGGTACTTTACCAATGCAGCTTCGACAGTTTACAATTACAATACCGATTGCTGCTTGGTCCCCGCATGTCCTGACTTTACCCGCACCCTTTGAGGCTGTTGCCCTTTCTGTACTTGCCCGAGGCCATCTAACCTAAAAAACCGTCTAGTCCACGCCACACAACCCCTGCTACCGGTGTAGCCGCTTGCTGCGTGTAGTGGACTCCTGACCTATCCAGCGGAGCCCGAAACCCCACCACCCTATGGCGCAAGTCGAGGAATCTGCAGCCCACACGCTTGCAGAACCGTCTCAGCCTCTGATTCAGACCCTCCACTCAGCTCTGTACCAAAGGTCTGCAGTCAGTCCTGTCGACGATGCTGCAGATGGTGAGCTCTGCTTTCATCCCGCTAGCGAGACTGGCAGTCTTCACCAAATCACATAGCCGCTGGAAGCCAGAGAGGATTTCCTCCGATCCATAGCGACACACATCATTGGTGCCGACATGAGCAACCACCTGCAGCAGATGGGTGCACCCTGTACCCTTCATGGCATCCGGAACGACTCTTACCACATCTGGAATGACTTCTCCCGGTATGCACACGGAGTGCACGTTGGTTTTCTTCCCCTCTCTTGCTGCCATATCCCTAAGGGGCCCCATTACGCGCCTGACGTTGGAGCTCCCAACTACCAATAAGCCCACCCTCTGCGACCGCCCGGATCTTGCAGACTGAGGGGCAACCTCTGGAACAGGACAAGCAGCCATGTCTGGCCAAAGATCAGTATCAGCCTGAGATAGAGCCTGAAACCAGTTCGTCAGACAAACTGGAGAGGCCTTCCGTTCAGCCCTCCGGAATGTCTTTCGCCCCCTGCCACACCTCGAGACAACCTCCCACTCTACCACAGGTGAGGGATAAGCCTCAATGTGGACAGTATCCCGGGCAGCCACAGTCTTAGTCCGATCGGGGGATGCGTGGGACGAGCTGGCTGTCCCCGACAAACCCCCATCCGGACCCCCACAGTGATGCCCATTGGCAACAGCCTCAAGCTGTGTGACCGAAGCCAACACTGCCTGAAGCTGGGAGCGAAGGGATGCCAACTCAGCCTGCATCCGAACACAGCAGTTGCAGTCCCTATCCATGCTAAAAACTGTTGTGCAAAGAACGTCTGAACTAATCTACAGAGAGCACAAACAATTCGACACAAAATTTGAATGGTTATTAAAATAAATACAAGATTGCCTAATAGATGCTGTAATGCTGCTACTTGCGCACTGCTGACGCACTGCTCGGCGGCGGAAGGAGACTACGTGATTTTACACTATTCAGGTACTAAAACGCAATGCTACAACTCTAAAATACTCTAATATGCCCGAAATTTATGAATTAAACAATGCAAGTACCAAAAACACCCAAAGAAATTAAGAATTAAACTATATAACAAATAAGTGAGTTAAGAGTATACGACTTGCTGCTGCAGCTGCTTATCCAACGGCGGCAGGGAGCATTATTGAGGGACACACCTTCGAATTCGAAAAAACGAAGAAGCTGTGCAGCGCCAATGGTTTCTGGGAGTCGATCTTCAGAGAGGCAGTGGAGATATGTCTGCACAACAATTTAGTAAATAGGGATAACGATTTTCAGGTCAGTGCTGCATGGAATCCCACAATTGACAAAATACATCAGGAACGCTCCAATCTGAAGGCAGTGGCGTCCGCAGACAGATTGGATAGTCACCGGGTCTCGATGCTGGTCCGCGGCGCCCCCCCCGCCTCCCCCACCCCCAACGTGGTACCCCCTTCTGCAGGAAGGTGATTGGCCAGCCTACAGTAGCAGACGATGGCCAAGCAGCTATATAGATATGCAGAACACAGCAGAACTTCGCCAGAAGATGATGGGTGCGAAACTCATTGGAATGTTGCGACATGATGACGCCACCACTCTGCTGATAACACGAGAAGAATTAATCAGTGGAATACGCCGAGAAAGAGTGAAATCACAGAAGAGAAGACAACTAAAAACAGGAACGCGGAGAAAAGGTCTACAAAATACAAAATAGACAAACAGAGGTCCAGAACTAAAACTTAAATGGCCTTTGCTATATTGCTGCGATGGGTAAAACAAAATGTCGACAGCCTGTGCATCATTTGCTAAAATGGCAGATAACTCAGATCAAATCAAATAGGGGTAATGCAGGAGTAAGTTTAATAATGAATAGGAAAATAGGTATGCGGGTAAGCTACTACAAACAGCATAGTGAACACATTATTGTGGCCAAGATAGATACGAAGCCCACACCTACTACAGTAGTACAAGTTTATATGCCGACTAGCTCTGCAGATGATGAAGAGATTGATGAAATGTATGATGACATAAAAGAAATTATTCAGGTAGTAAAGGGAGATGAAAATTTAATAGTCATGGGTAACTGAAATTCGACAGTAGGAAAAGGAAGAGAAGGAAACGTAGTAGGTGAATATGGATTGGGGCTAAGAAATTAAAGAGGAAGCCACCTGGTAGAATTTTGCACAGAGCATAACTTAATCATAGCTAACACTTGGTTTAAGAACCATGGAAGAACCCTGGAGATACTAAAAGGTATCAGATAGATTATGTAATGGTAAGACAGAGATTTAGGAATCAGGTTTTAAATTGTAAGACATTTTTCCAGGGGCAGATGTGGATTCTGACCACAATCTATTGGTTATGAACTGCAGATTGAAACTGAAGAAACTGCAAAAAGGTGGGAATTTCAGGAGATGGGACCTGGATAAACTGAAAGAACCAGAGGTTGTACAGAGTTTCAGGGAGAGCATAAGGGAACAATTGACAGGAATGGGGGGAAAGAAATACAGTAGAAGAGGAATGGGTAGCTCTAAGGGATGAAGTAGTGAAGGCAGCAGAGGATCAAGTAGGTAAAAAGATGAGGGCTAGTAGAAATCCTTGGGTAACAGAAGAAATATTGAATTTAATTGATGAAAGGAGAAAATATAAAAATGCAGTAAATGAAGCAGGCAAAAAGGAATACAAACATCTCAAAAATGAGATCGACAGGAAGTGCAAAATGGCTAAGCAGGGATGGCTAGAGGACATACGTAAGGATGTAGAGGCTTATCTCACTAGGGGTAAGATAGATACTGCCTACAGGAAAATTAAAGAGACTTTTGGAAAGAAGAGAACCACTTGTATGAACATCGAGAGGTCACATGGAAACCCAGTTCTAAGCAAAGAAGGGAAAGCAGAAAGGTGGAAGGAGTATATAGAGGGTCTATACAAGGGCGATGTACTTGAGGACAATATTATGGAAATGGAAGAGGATGTAGATGAAGATGAAATGGGAGATACGATACTGCGTGAAGAGTTTGACAGAGCACTAAAAGACCTGAGTCGAAACAAGGCCCCGGGAGTAGACAACATTCCATTGGAACTACTGACGGCCTTGGGAGAGCCAGTCCTGACAAAACTCTACCATCTGGTGAGCAAGATGTATGAAACAGGCGACATACCCTCAGGGGTAAAATACAGGGAGCGAAAGGCTATTTACAATTTGTACGGAAACCAGATGGCAGTTATATGAGTCGAGGGACATGAAAGGGAAGCAGTGGTTGGGAAGGGAGTAAGACAGGGTTGTAGCCTCTCCCCGATGTTATTCAATCTGTATATTGAGCAAGCAGTAAAGGAAACAAAAGAAAAATTCAGAGTAGGTATTAAAGTCCATGGAGAAGAAATAAAAACGTTGAGGTTCGCCGATGACATTGTAATTCTGTCAGAGACAGCAAAGGACTTGGAAGAGCAGTTGAACGGAATGGATGGTGTCTTGGAAGGAGGATATAAGATGAACATCAACAAAAGCAAAACGAGGATAATGGAATGTAGTCGAAAGTCGGGTGATGCTGAGGGAATTAGATTAGGAAATGAGACACTTAAAGTACTAAAGGATTTTTGCTATTTGGGGAGCAAAATAACTGATGATGGTCGAAGTAGAGAGGATATAAAATGTAGACTGGCAATGGCAAGGAAAGCGTTTCTGAAGAAGAGAGATTTGTTAACATCGAGTATAGATTTAAGTGTCAGGAAGTCGTTTCTGAAAGTATTTGTATGGAGTGTAGCCATGTATGGAAGTGAAACATGGACAATAAATAGTTTGGACAAGAAGAGAATAGAAGCTTTCGAAATGTGGTGCTACAGAAGAATGCTGAAGAATAGATGGGTAGATCACATAACTAATGAGGAAGTAATGAATAGGATTGGGGAGAAGAGGAGTTTGTGGCACAACTTGACCAGAAGAAGGGATCGGTTGGTAGGACATGTTCTGAGGCATCAAGGGATCACCAATTTAGTATTGGAGGGCAGCGTGGAGGGTAAAAATCATAGAGGGAGACCAAGAGATGAATACACTAAGCAGATTCAGAAGGATGTAGGTTGCAGTAGGTACTGGGAGATGAAGCTTGCACAGGATAGAGTAGCATGGAGAGCTGCATCAAACCAGTCTCAGGAATGAAGACCACAACAACAACAACAACAACAACAACAACAACAACTCAGACAGCAAACCGAAGGGGAACATAAAAAGTTAAAAAATGAGCATTCAGTCACGAAATCGCGGACAGTTAAAATTTATGTGCAATGTGTATAAAGTAGTGGGGAAGTGCCACTTAAATGACGATGGCTAAAAAGGCTGTGCCCAATGCACAACCTAGTTAAAATGGTCAACTTGTGGCAGGAGTGCCGAGAGGTGGTCATCCAACCTGCTTGGAGAGGCTTAATAACATGGAACTTATTCCGATGACGGGAAGACCAGTGGTGATGCCAAAATGACACCACCTCCTGACATAAGGCAACACATATCATGGAGGGAACATAAGAACTAGAGGACTGAGATATGAGGACTTCAGCCTCAGTAGCAGCTTCAGCAGCCTTGTTTCCTGTCAGACTGACACGACCAGGAACCTACTTACTCAGCACAATGGCTCCATCAAGAGTGAGCAAGTGACAGTTTTCCTAAACCTGTTGCACTAACCGTGCAATGTACAGGGTACAGAGACTTTGATGGGCGCTGAGTGACTGAGCAGATGAAAATTGAAAAGCCTGTGTTGCTGGATGTACTTCGTCGCCTGATACAGGGCGAAGAGCTCTGCTGTAAATACTGAGCAGTGTACCAGAAGCCAATACTGATAAACATCGGTGCAAATTACGAAGGCACACGCAGCATCTCGATGAGTCCGACAGCCATCAGTGTACACAAAGGTACAGCCGCAAAGTTCCATGCGAATGTCGTGAAACTGAACGCGACAGAGCGAGACTGGAGTAGTGCCCTTAGGAAGTGTATAAAAGCCGAGGTGAACACGGACTGGAGTAATGCCATTAGGAAGCGAATGTAAGCCAAGGTGAACATGGGCCACCAAATGAAGCTAAGATCGTGAAGGGTTCACGCCCACCGGGAATGTTGTAGGTAGTGTGAAGTTAAGCTTCCGGAGCAAGAGCCGAAAGTGAACTCCATGAGGTAACAGAAGAGGGATGCAACCCATACTGGCGATCAAAGGTGTCATCGAAGGAGGCACAGGAAGGTTGGCCTTGCATGCCAAACAGCGTACATATCTGCTATGGAGAAAGTCACGGCGGTAGGACAATGGTAGTTCGACAGCTTCTGCATACAGACTCAACTGGGCTAGTGTAAAAGGTGCCAATGGTCACACAGATGCCACGACGGTGCATAGTATTGAGACAGCATAAGAGGGAGGAATGTGCAAAAAAAAGCACCCAGAGTCTAGTTTTGAATGGACTAGGGACCGGTGCAAACTGAGGAGTGCGGTTCAATCCGTACTCCAGAAAGAACCACTGAGGAAACACAGGACACTGACAGACCACCTACATCAATCTGCCAGGTAAGACACGAAGGACCAAGAAAGTTTCCTATTGAGCATGAGCCCCAGGAATATTGTAGTTTCAACATACGGAAGAGCAACAAGCCCAAGATGTAAACTGGTGGGAGAAACCAATTATGCCACCAGAAATTCACAAAAATGGTTTTGTCAGTGGCAAAGCCAAAGCCATTGTTGATGCTCCATGAAAAAATACAATCGAGACATTGCTAAAGATGCCACTCAATGAGAGAGGTCCATGGAGAGCTGCAAATAGATGGCCAAACCGTCAACAAAAAGGGAGCCGGAGATGCCC
The DNA here is from genome assembly GCF_023898315.1 of Schistocerca nitens. Classification (NCBI taxonomy): domain Eukaryota; kingdom Metazoa; phylum Arthropoda; class Insecta; order Orthoptera; family Acrididae; genus Schistocerca; species Schistocerca nitens. The sequence goes on from NC_064619.1 coordinate 497,284,544, forward strand.
CATGGGAGGGACAAGGCATTATAGCACCAATGGCGACAGCAGAGCAGACGACTCTCAGGACAGAAACCTGAGGCACACTGTTTTCCTGGATAAAGGTATCTGACATGACAGAACCCACAGGGACCTTGGAAACTCTGTCTTTTATAAATTCGTCAAAGCAACTGGTCAGGCAGCCACAGAAGCCCCATGTGTAGGAAGCAGAGGATACCAGTCCTCAAGCAGGTGTGTCAAGCTTTCTCCAAATCAAAAAACATGGCCACAGTCTGGAATTTCGGCAAAAAAGCAATCATAACATAGGTGGACAAAGTGGTGAGATGGTCAACTGCAGAATGGTGCGCTCGAAACCCATACTGTGCACCGGTTATTAAAATGCGAGACTCGAGCTACCGTACTAGCCAGGCATGAATCTTATGTTCCATCATCTTGCAAACACACCTGGTGAGAAAGATGGGGTGGTAGGTAGAAGGAAGTTGGTTGTCCTTTCCAGGCTTAGATATGGGTATGACAGTGGCTTCACGCTAACGTCTGGGAAACGCCCTCTGCCCAGATGCAGTTCTACCCTCCAAGAGAAACGTGCTGCGACATCGGAATGTTAACAGCGTCTGGCCCTGGGGCAGAGAATCAGGATGAAGTGAGAGCATGATCTAGCTCCCTCGTAGTAAAAACGGCATTGTAGCATTCACGATTCTGAGAAGAGAAGGATATTGCCTGAGCCCTCTCTGCTCATTTCTGATGGAGGAAGACAGGGTGATAGTGGAAAGTGCTCGAAATTTCCGCAAAATTGCGACCGAAGGTGTTGCAGATAGCAATAGGGTACATGATGACATTGTCTGCTACTGTCAGGCCAGAAATTGGGGAATGGATCTTGGTCCCAGAGAGCCATTGGAGGTTATCCCACATGACAGAGGTGAATGAAATCCAGATACCTTTTTTGCTATCCTGAATAATACAATGACACTGTGCACCCATCTCTTTATAATGAATGCAGTTTTCCTTCGTAGAGTGACGGTAAAAAAATGTGGAGGGCACATCTTCGTGCACGAATTGTATCACAGCATGCCTCAGTCAACCAAGGGACCGAGACACAGTGTGGTAAATAGGAAGTGCCAGGAATGGAACATTCTGCAGCGGTATGGATAAAATTTGTAAGATGGTCCACCTTGTCATCACAAATGGGGAAACTGTGTTCGTTGAAGGTCGTCAGGAAGGCAAAAAAGCCACCAGTCAGCCTTAGTAAGCTACCATTTGGTAGGCATGCAGGTGGGGTAGGAGTCAGCAAACAGAGAGCACACGGGAAATGACTGCTCGAGTAGGTGTCAAAAGAATGGACCACACAAGACAATGGGCCAGCTGGGCTGTGCAGAAGGATAGATCCATATGGGAATATGGTATGTGAAGAGTCTGAAAGGAATGTGGGTGCTCCTGTGTTAAGGTGGAAGAAGTTAAGTTGATTAAGAAGGTCAGAGAAGAGGGCACCTCTCTGATAGGTTCTGGGAGAACCCTAAAGGGGATGGTGTGCATTAACTCTAACTGCTCTGGACGTGTTAACGCGTGCACCTTTGTACCAGTCCCTGTGTGCTCTGAATGTGTTTACACGCGCCACCAGTCCTTTTACCTGGTACTCTGAAGGTCTCTACGCGTAGACAAGTTCAGAGTACCAGGTAGAAAGCCTGGTGGTGAGCGTAAACACGTCCAGAGCAGTTAAAAGGTTAAAGTCAATGAGCAACAGAAATGGGCGAGGTAACTGCCCAATAAGCTGGAGAAAGTCTGCCCTGGTGACATCAAAGGGAAAATGTCAGCTGAGGAAGTTAAAGGTGAATTGCAACAGCTTGAAGAGGGGTAGACAGGGAGATCAGTTGACTATTAACGTCATCCTGTATGAACAGCACGATTCCCCCATGAGATGGAATGCCAACCTCTGAGGAGGTCAAAATGGACTGGGAAGAAATGCAGAAGCTCAAAGCTGTCTTGAGGATGCAATTTTGCTTCCTGAAGGCAGAGTACGAGGGTATGCTGCGATTCTAAAATCATCCATAAATCCTCTCTGTTAGATCAAAGGTTGCGAACGTTCCATTGGAGAGTCATGATGAGGAGAAAACAAAGGGGTGTCACCCCAGTAGCTGCTGAGTGACAACCTGCGAAGACTCGCTGCTACAGGACACAGAGGCAGGAGGATTCTGCTCCATGAAGTCCACAGAATCATCGGCCTTCTTGTGCTGTTGGTCTGCGGAGTCCAATGCAGAGAAACAGTTTATGGTGCGCACCGGCGACACGGAGGTCGGCCAGGCGAAGGTATCACATGGCAATACTGTCTAAGAGGATCTTCGAGCCTTTCCGGTTAGCAGAGGAAAACTCAGGTGTTGATTGGCTGGAGGGACGTAGGAAATCTTAACGGGGGTACTATTCCTGTCCTTTCTAGCCTGCCGGTTGTATAGCTGGTGTCTCGCCCCTTGAGGTGAGAATCTGATGGCTTGTTGCACAGGTGGATGAGGGGATGGCAATGCTATGTTGACAATGGGCAATTTCACAACCTCAGAGCTGAATTTGAGGTCACATGTCTGTGTGGCCATGTCCTTCATGGAGCGAGACATAGCAAGAACACTACTGTAAGTGCCAGACGGTAGACTGCAAGGTTTTCAACTGGCCAATAGCTTGCGAGTGACGAGGTAAGGAACTTTTTCTTTTACCCAGATCTCCTGGAAAGCCCACTCATTGAGATACATGGGACAATCTTGAGAGGCAGCGGTACGGTCACCATTGCAGTTGGTGCAAGCGGGGAGGAGGCAGCAGACAATTGCCCTCATGTGCATCCCTACCACAGTTTACATATTTGGCTGGGTGTCGACAAGACCTTCGAGTGTGGTTCTAACAATGACACTAGTAGTAGTGCATCGGGTTCGGAATGTACAGTTGGACTGTGATAGCTTCAAAGCCTGCTTTGATCTTGGACGGATGCACCAATCTATCAAAGGTGAGAAAAAGAGTGAGTAGGCATCTACTTTTTTCATCACCTGATGCACAGCAATGACACCCTGATCAGAGCAGTATGTTTGGGTTTTGGGCTCGGTCAGACTGTCAAGCAGTCTACTGTAAATAACACCCCAGAAAGAATTCAGAGTTCTATGGGCCTCGACACAAACAGTTTAGCCGTGGAGAAGCAAAACGGCAAGCAGTTGTTGTGCTTGAGAATCTGAAGTAGTCGGCAAAAGCAAAGTGCCATTCCGTAAATGAGCGCAGGATTTCACAGGACCGGCAATTGCATCAACACCTTTCTGAATAATAAACGGATATACTGTTGTAAAGGACTGACCGTCTTCATTATGTGAAACCAAGACAAACTGTGGTGCAGCTGGAAGGGTCCGACTCATTAGTGTCACTCTGTTTACCTTTTGTAGACGTTTATTGGGAAGATGATTGGCTCATTGTAACACAATCCCCACGATTGCCATCACCTCCAATGGCGCACTCATTCCAACAGGGGGCTCCCTTCACAAGGGGGCACACCCGCCTTAGTTGACTGTTCACACCTCCCAAACTCCTGACAGAGGGACCAACTGGCAATTTGGGGTAGCAGCTCAGGCAATTACCCTCCCTGGGCCTGGCCTGTACCATGCGAACCCTACCTGTTGACCCGGGGTTGGGAATTACCCATTACACTGTCACCTGTTATGTGTCTGACTTGTGGGCTGGCCTTCAAAAGTGCACAGGGAGGAAGAAGAAAAATAGGAACCTCAAACACTGGAGCGGGGGAAGGATAGGAGAAGGTAAAAAAAAAGAAAGGAAAACAGAAGGAAAAACAGTGGTGAGACTGTTCTTATGTCAGCGATGGACAATGCAGAATGTTCCCAATGACACCCCAAGGGAGGGGAAAACGAATAGCATGAGGTTAGACTTGCAGCACGGAAGGGAAAAGATGCTGCAAAGGCTGGGGCTCCGTGATAGACAAGCATGAACCCACCAAAGAGTGGCAAGCCCCCTGGGAGGCTTCAAATGTGGCTTGCTGACAACAGTTGCTTCTAAGCCACTCCTTTTATAATTTATCATAACATTTGGGCTTGTGGATGTAAACTCAAATTGACATTATACTGAATAGATTTTAACCTTTTCAGTTTATAAGCAGCTGATAGTGTTACCTGGAATCAGTAAGGTTTCTTAAATTCTCAGTATAAAGTAGTCTATAAGAACAGCAGCTAAGTAGTGTAAGAGGAAGATCACTGGTATTTTTTCAAGAGCATTTTCTTTTCTGTATAAAGTAATCTGAAATAGTTTCCATGATTATTGATTTTCGTAGACTGGTATCAGTCTTCAACATTTGTAATTGTACTTTAGAGAGATGTGGCTGTCATATGGCCGCCCGTGGCCACTACAGACCCACAAGCCTGATGCTATGTTGCTGGTGGCAGCCACAGCACAGCCTCACACCTGATGCCATGTTCCTGGCCTGGCAGTGAAACATCCAGCACTAAGTGTGCAGCAATCTGTGTTACACGAGCAAGTGGATGACTTGGTAATAAGCATCCTTGCATCCCTGGACACAGAAACAAATGGAAGAGTTGGAAACAAATAAGTCAATAGGTCTGTATGGAATCCCAAACTGGTTTTACAAAGGCTACACTAAGGCACTGGCCCCCTACCTAGCTCACTTTTATCATGAATCTCTTGCCCAGCACAAAGTTCGAAGTAACGAAAAAAAGGCAGGCAACTCCTATATATCAGGGTAAAAAGAACAGACCCACAAAATTACAGACAAATATCACTAACAAGATTTGTTGCAGAATCCTGGAACATACTCTCACTTCGGACAGAATAAATTTTCTTGAGACAGAAGTTTACTGTTATGTACAACTTCGTACACAACAGAAGTAGAGTTGGCTACAGAGTGGTGCGGGAACTGTCATAGGAAAGTTGCACAGGAGCAGTAATGATTAGTGAAAAAGTAACACAGCAAACAGAAGATTTGCTTCACTTAATCTCAAAACGTACTAGTACTTGTTATAACCAATGCAGCAAGAAACAGGATCCAACTATCACAGTGCCCACAAGGAAAAGTCAAAGACCAACAGTGAACACACAGCCACGACCAGGCAGCATCTGCGTAGCATGATGTTGCAAAGTGGCTCTGAGCACGAGTGGGCAGAGCTATGGACCATTTTATATAGTGGTGGGAGATGGCCCTCAAAGTACAGAGCAGCTGGGCCTGTGGATCAGTGGGTGGGCATGAGTGGGTCCATCAGATCTTGCGAGACTACTATCAGCATCGGAAAGAAACTCGCAATTCTGCTGCTGATGCCTGTGGGAGAGTATCTATACTAGGCACCAAACTGATGTCCATGAATCAGCATTGTTTTAGGAAGCATCACTCATGTGAAACACTCTTTGCCCTTTTCTCATATGATACACAGCGAACTATGGATGAAGGTCAACAGGGGGCTTCCACATTTCAACATTTCCAGAAAGCATTTGACACTGTGCCCCATTGCAGCCGTTAACGAAGGTACAAGCATGTGGAATAAGTTTACAGATGTGAGTAGCTCGAATATTTCTTAATTTATAGAATACAGCATGTTTTCCTCGACAGCCAGTGTTCATCAGTGACAATGGTATACTGCCCCAGGGAAGTGTGACAGGACCACTGTTATTCCAAGTGTACATAAATGATTTGGCGGTCAGGATGGTCAGCAATCTGCAATTGTTTGCCGACTATTGTGACGTATGGTAAGTTGTCAAAAGTGAGTGACTATAGGATGATACAAGATGACTTTGACAAATAATCTAATTGGTGTGATGAATGGCAGCTGGCTCTAAAAGTAGAAACATGTAATTTAATGCTGGTGAGTTGGGAAAACAAACCCATAACATTTGGATACAGCATTAGCCATGTCCTGCTTGACACAGTCATTTCATTTAAATATCTTGACATAATGATGCAGATCTGTACAAAATGAAACGAGAATGGAGGATTGTGGTACAGAAGGTAAATGGTCGTCTTTGGTTTATTAGGAGAATTTTAGGAAAGTGTGATTCATCTGTAAAGGATACTGCTTAACGGGATGTTAGTATGATCTATTCTTGAGTACTGCTCGAATGTTTGGGATCCTTACCATGTCGTATTAAAGGAAGACATCTAAAGCAATTCAGAGGTGGGCTGCTAGATTTGTTACCAATAGCTTCATACAAATGCAACTGTTACGGAGATGATTCAGAAACTCAAATGGGAATCCCTCAAGGGAAGGCAATGTTCTTTTCGAGGAACACTATTCAGAAAATTTAGAGAGCTGGCATTTGAGCCTTACTGCAAAACTATTCTACCACCTCCAACATACCATGAAGATAAAATACAAGAAAATAGGGTTCGTACAGAGCGATATAGATTTTAGTTTTTCGCTTACTCTATTGCAAGTGGAACTGGAAAGGAAATGACTAGTAGTTGTACAGGACACCCTCCGCTATACACCATATGGTGCCTTGTGCAATAACTATGTTAATTTAGAATTACACATTATGTATTTTTAAAATGTTTTAATTAATTAAAACTTTAGTTATCTGTATTTCTAAAAAGAAATGCTGCACAGTGTTGTTAACATGTACTAATATTACTGATTTTTAGGAAGCCCATATCTTTCTTATAACATGGATTTTTAGTGGAGTAATGACTAGTTTTGGGAATAGATGTATTTGTGAACAGATTTGGATACTTTAATATTATTTGTAACATCAAATTATTAAAATTATAAAAATTTAGTAATTTATATACAAATTCTCAAATTGGGAATCTTAGACAAACCATATTTTGTAAAAATTATGTGCTGAATATAAATTTATGACTTGCAGCTTATTACAGTACTAAATACTGTGCAAACACGACATTTATATTCTCATAAAAACCATATTATGCAATGCAGATGGAAATGGAGAAAGATGCACATTGTAATATTACATTTTATCAAAGAGTTTAACTGCTGACACTTGTCTGGTACAGTGTGAGTTATGTTACAAGTTGCAGGCAGCAACAATTTAATGTTAGAATTGGATTGTCTTGTGATGAAATTTGTGTTTGTATACTTTGGATGTCAAAAACAGTGTATTTATTGGAGCAATTAACTTTCTCATGGAGACTAATCCTTGTTTAAAAATAAGGATTCCAACATTAAAGGAATTGTAGTATCCAGAATTGAAGCAATACCTACACCTAACAATGCCAACTTCTTCTGTCAACTCCAAAACAAAATTTATATACGGATTTTAGATAAATTTGGTAAACTTATTTTGAGATAATTTTTCTTAGTGAAGCTCATCTTTAAGAATTTGACATCTGTATCAGCTCCTGTTATTAAAAAAAGTGCAGGTAGGCATGATATAGTGCTGAACTACTACTATGGCCAAATTTAAGAGTGTGAATTACAAAGGGAACTGTCAAAAACTTATCGTGACAACTAGTACACACTTTTTTTGTTTTTTTTGTTTTGTTTTTTGCAATAAGAAGACAAAGAAAACTAGAAAAATCCTTTTATTTTTCAAAAAAATTGATAAAGCTCTACAGTAGTTTCTTATAACTCTAGTGTCATGATTTTAGGAATCTTTACTGGTGTTTAACACAGTAACACAATTCACAAACACTAATTCAGATCAATTCATAATTATAGTTACATAAAAAATACTCTAAAAAGTAGATGACTATTTAAAGGCACCCACCTTATAGCACCCAAAAATGAATCTTTTAGTGGCAAGTCACAGGACTGTGTCGATTTGAAGTCTTTGAGTACGTAATACAATTCTTGTATATGGAAGCACATTATTTAATTTCAGAATTCTAACGAACTTCCTATTCACCCACTTCAAAAAGTACTGCTCAGCATGGCAGTATATAATTCCAACATTTTAACTACTTTTTAGAATGGTATAAAAATTTAAACAAAGTGCTCAATATCATTAATTTTCAAAACTGCGAGGCAAATGCCCCACACTAAATATATTCATTGATATATGGAAGCACACAATATAAGTAGGTCACATTTATAAAATATGATACATGAAATGTACCTAGATATTTATTACTGATGAACTATTAAATTCTCTTTACCTTTCTCTTTCCTAAATTCTAAACTGTGCAAGGTAAGGGAGTCATAGATCTGAGTAAGAGGTTCGTATCCATTCCTTGCATAGACATTATGAACTCTTGTCAACATACAACAGACTTTCACCCGGTGGCAATATTTATGACCAAGTTACGCAGTCATTGCAGTGAGTTACAAAATTTAAGTTTTTTTTTTTTCCTTTTACTGTTGATATAATGGATTATATGGTGCCTGTTTGGGATAAGGATCACCTGCAACTGCAACACTATATGGAGGAGGTGGCTGCATGGCAACTGTAAAAAACAAAAGCATTCAATGAAAGTTTGTGGACCATTTCTAACCATTAATAAAACATCTGAACAGAACAGCAAAATTGTTAGTGATCACAGTAACAATAAAAGGAAGAAAAAAGTTTGTAAATAAAACAAACCTTGTCATGTCATCTTCATTGATTAGAAACACAGTCTGTAGCCAATGACAAAAAATACAACTTCAGACTACAGTGACAGTACAGTGAAAAATAATGTTAATATATTGCATCAGAATATCAGGGGATTAAAAAACGAAGTGGATGAGCTTCTTACGTGTTTAGAAGATTTAGAAAGTGAGGGTGCAATAGATGTACTATGCCTGTCAGATCATCATATAGTCACAGGTATGGAAATGTAAATGTAGGTGGATATAAGCTTTTGTAAGTAAAGACACTATGGAGAGAGAGGAAGAGCTGCCACAATATGTTAAAATCAGTCATAGTGTGAAAAATTTGGAAACCAAAAAATTTACATAGAGCAACATATACAAGCATGTGCATGTGAGAAACTAAACAATGGCACTTTTATAATTGTAGCCATGCATGCCCCATTGGGAAATTTTCAACTATTTTTGAAAAACTTGGATTCTTTGTTGTGCTACCTGTCACACAAAGGAAAGCAAATTATTGTTTGTGGGGATTTCAACGTAGATTTTCTGAAAGAGTCCAATATAGAAAGCTTGAGCCTGAAGTATTACTTGGTTCTTTGAATTTGACATCAGTTATTGATTTTCCTACTCGGGTGGTACAGGAAAGCAGCACACCGATAGATAATGTTTTCATAGACCAAGATAAATTTAATCACATAAAAACTTTTCCTGTTAAGAATGGTCGGTCTGATAATGAACAGCTAGTTACAGTATATGATATAGCTCCATACAGCAATGCAAAACAGTCCTCCAAAATAGTGTGTTCCATTAACGATTTAACAATTCAAAATTTTAGGGAAAGCTTGCAACAGTTAGACTGGGATGAGGTGTACAGGGAACATGATGCTAATTTAAAATTTAACCTATTTCATGATACTTTTGTGAGTATATTTGAAAACAAGTTCCCTAAGAAAACACTGAAATATAATTGTAAGAAACCATGTAAAAAGCCATGGCTTACTAAAGGGATAAAATTATCTTGCAAACGGAAAAGGGAAATGTATCATATAGCTAGGAGTAGTAATGATCCCGAAACAGTGAAACATTATAAAAACTACTGCACTGTATTAAGAAAAGTTATTAAAAGTCCATAAGTATGTGCATTATGTCTGAGATTAGCACATCTGATAATAAAATTAAAACAATTTGGAATATTGTGAAAAGGGAAACAGGGCAACCTATATCACAGGAAGACTGTATTTCTATCAAACACAATGAAAAGTTTGTTAACAAGAAGTCAGAAGTACAAAACATTAATAAACATTTTTAAGTGTTGTAGCGAAAATAGGATCCAGCTATTCATTAGAAAATGCAAGGCAGTATATGGAACACACCAGTAGCTATGCAATTTGATAAAATTGAAATTCAACCCACCTCTCTGACTGAAATAAGGAAAATAATAAATCGACTCAAAAGTAAAAGATCACATGGAATTAATGGCATTTCCAACAGATTACTAGAAGCTTCAAATAAGTAGGATTCTCAGGCACATATGTACTGGAACAGGGCATTTTTCCAGATAGACTGAAATACGCTATTATTAAACCATTGCATAAAAAAAGGGGATAGATCTGATGCTAACAACTACTGCCCAATCTCACTTCTCACAGTTTTATCCAAAATTCTTGAAAAAGTATGTATTCAAGAGTAGCATCACATATTTATAAAAATGAAGTACTAATAAAATGTAAATTTGGTTTTCAGAAAGGCTTTTCAACAGAAAATGCTATAATGCCTTCACTATCAAATATTAAATGCATTGACTAACAGAACATCACACATTGGGATATTCTGTGATCTCTCAAAGGCTTTTGATTGTGTGGATCATGAAATTCTTCTAGATAAGCTTAAGTATTGTGGTATGAGTGAGACAGTGCACAAATGATTTGATTCATTCTTAACTGGAGGAATGCAGAAGGGGGAAATTAACAGTACACACAGTCTGCAAAAACCAGCCAAGTCCTCTAACTGGGGAGGTACCAAGAATGGTGTCCCACAGGTTCCAGTCTTGGGTCCCTAATTCTTAATATATATTAATGACTTACCACTCATTATTCAGGAAGATGCAAAGCTAGTTCTTTTTTCTGATGATGGAAGTTTAGTAATCACACCCAAGAAGCAAGAATCAGCTGAGTAAATTGCAAACAATGTGTTTCAGAAAATTATTAAGTGGTTCTCTGCAAATTTTCTCATTAAATTTTGAGAAAACACAGTTTATACAATTCTGTACAGTAAATTGCATAAGACCATTGATAAATATAGACTATGAACAGAAGTCTCTTGCTAAGGCAGAATACTCAAAATTTCTGGGTGTGTGCATTGATGATAAATTGAACTGTAAGAAACACATCGATGACCTGCTGAAACGGTTAGGTTCAGCTACTTATGCTATTATGGTTATTGAAAATTGTGGTGATAAACGTATCAGTGAATTGGCCCACTATGCCTATTTTCATTCACTGCTTTCATATGGCATCATATTTTGGGGCAATTTGTCATTAAGAGAGAAAGTATTCATTGCACAGTGCGTAATCAGAGTAATAGCTGGAGCCCGCCCAAGATCACCTTGCAGACATTTACTTAAGGAACTCGGGATATTCACAGGGCCTTCGCAATACATATATTCACTTGCGAAATTTGTCATTAATAACCCATCCCAAGTCAAAAATAACAGTGAAATGCATAGCTACAACACTAGAAGAAATGATGATATTCACTATTCTACATTAAATCTCACTTCTGCACAGAAAGGGGTGAATTATGCTGCCACAAAAATCTTTGGTCATTTGCCAAATAGTATTAAAAGTCTGACAGATAGCCAACCAACATTTAAAAGCAAATTAAAATAATTTCTGAATGACAACTCCTACTCAATAGATGAATTCTTAGATATGAAGTAGTAACCGTAAAAAAATTAATAAATTATTTTGCTTAAAGAAAACTTATGTTAAAGTGACACTTCGACATCATTACGAAATGTCGTATTCATTAGCTATGGAACAAGGATTAATTTATGTATGTATGTATGTATAGTGATGCGTCATGGCCCCTCCCCCAGTCAATCACAACTGTCCCCTAATTCGAATGGATGCTAAACTGACTCCTCGTGTGGCAGGCTTAGGATACATCTTCTGATCAGTATTACTTCATATTTTTCCTGTATTTCTCTGAATCCAAACTGATATTTCCTGAGATCTGCAGTAATCTACAACAATGACTCATTACACTGATGGTTTATTAATCTTCACACCTGTCAGCATCTCCTTTGTTCGAAACTGAAATTATTAAATTATTCTGTAAGTCTGAGGATATTTCACTAGTTTCATATCTTGCATACCAGTGCAACAGTTTTGTCATGGATTATTCTCCCAAGGACCTCCTTAATTCTGAGGGAATATCATGTACTCCCATGCTCTTTCAAATTCTTTTCGCAGCTTCATGTCTTCTGCCACATTTACTTTTATAATAGTCGTTCAGATGGTTTCCCTCGTACAGCCATTCTATACATTCCTTCCACCTTTCAGGCACCCTTTTTCTGCATAATACTGACTTTCCATCTGAACTCTTGATACTAATAGAGGAGCTTCTTTCTCCAAAGATCTCTTAAGTTTCCTATACACGAGTGACATCTGTCTCTCCTAGTCATACATAAATTTTATTCCATCTGAGATTTTCCATTAATGCAGAAAGCAACCAAATATAGATTCCACTAATTACTAGTTGTTTTGGTGTGACAGTGCGGTTAAAACTGTATATTTAGATTAATATAATCTAACCTGGCAGAATATCAAACAATAAAGACAACTGAAATCAGGTATCAACTCCAATTTTTAATATTTGTGAACAATGTATGACTCAGGAGGTGGTGGTTTAGTGGAGGTGGGTGCCTCCTGTTTCCATAATATTAACAAACTGTCGTTCAGCTGATGATAAAATAAGCTAAAGCAACTAATCAACTCTTAAGAGAACTGCTGAAGTGCCTACACAAATCTCTATTTGCTATGTGAATGTTGTGAGACATAGGTGATGTAAAAATAAGAAAGCTATTGTACTATGCTTACTTTCATTCCATAATGTCATGTGAGATTATTTTTTTGGGGTAACTCACCAAGTCATGCTAAAGTTCTGTGAGCCTGAAAACATCCAATTTGAATTATTTGTGGTGTGAACTCAAAAATGTCCTGCAGAGTGCTGTTTAAGGAACTAGAGATCCTGCTTCCCAATATATTTACTCCTTAATGAAATTTGCCATGAAACCCGCATCTTTTTCAAATCAACAAATCATTTCATGGAATCAGTACACGAAATAAGAATAACTTTCACCAAGTTTTTAACTCATTTAGCTCAAAAAGGTGTCCATTATTCAGCAACACATATTTTCAATAACATGCCTGCAGTCATAAACAGTTTAACTAAGAATAAAGTTTAGTTTCAGAAGAGTCTAAAGGATTTATTGTTGGCCAACTCCTCCTACTCAACTGATGAATGTCTTAGCAGAACTGACTGATGTGATTTATTTAGTTTGACCGATTTTACATCCACAAGGGCATCTTTTGGGAACCGTGGATGGTACATAAGCATATCTGTTCTTATTTTGGAAATATTTACTGTGTATTCTTGTTTTCTGCCATATTCCACGACGTAGAGGATCTCATCACTATGGATAAACTGGAACGAAAACTACATCTAGTCTAATGTAATCCAACCACATTAAGTTCCGATGAAGACACATACAAAACAAAGCTAAGCCATTGTGCTGAACTTCCACTTGAACATGTTATACCCATTGTCACCCAATGGTACACGCTGGGAGGTAAACAGAGGCAATGCCACGTCATTAACACAAAGATGCACTAGATTTCTCACTGCCAACAATGGGGGGAGGGGGGCAGGAATTTCTAAGGCTCCTTTCACAACTCTGACAATGTCTTAATAGAATCATTCGGTAGCTATGCTGTATGGGACAATACGTCACGTTCGTTACCGAGGCAGCATTGAAAATAGTCAACAATCTAAATTTAGCTAGATAACTAAGGTGGTGTGCACTTTGGTGTAAATTTTGGTTGCAGAATTGTGTACCCTTTTTGTGCTACAGACAACCTTGATGTGGCATAATGAATGTTACTTCTTCTTCAGGTATAGTAATTATGTACAAAAATGGTTCCAGAACTCTAGTAAATTTCCATGAAGGAACAGAATACATTCTTTCGCAGTTGATAAGCTTTATTATTCAAAGGTTCATACAAAGAATTTCAACAATGTACAGCATACAGTTCACTGTCGACAGACTGAACGGTTGGTGTGGTGAGTGCACTTGAAAATGGAGGAAACAGAATTTCATGCTGTTATTAACACTCATTTGAAGAGTTAGACTGTCGCACAAATCAAACAGAATTGGATGAAGTTCATGCAGACTCTGTGCCATCACTGAACACCATTTACTTTTTGATTAATTAATTTAAATATGGTCGGACATGCACTAATGACAAAGCACACTCCAGCTGTCCAATTGAGGTCATCACATAGGAAACCATTGACAAAATCCGTGCCGTAATCCATGACATTCGAATAAAAATTCATAATTTTGCTTAGGCTTCTGAACTGAGACAGTACACAATAGCCTGCACAGAGAATTGGCTATGAAGAAACTGTGTGCAAGGTGGGTGCCACAATTGCTCAGTCGACAAAAACCAGCCCAAGATTTCAATACAATCTGAATGGCATTTTATGCCAATTTATGACTGTTGATAAAACCTGGATCGATCATTACACGCCAGACACAAAATGGCACTCATAACAATGGACAGTTCTGGTGAAAGTGCATTAAAGCAAGCAAAGATCACTTTGTCAGCTGATAAGGTAATGGCCTCTGTTTATTGGGTTTCCCAAGGAATAATCCTCATAACTAACTTGGACAAATGCAGAACCATAACAGGATCTTATTACACTTCACATCGGGAACACCTGAAACGAGCTGACTGAAGAAAGACCAAGGTCGGCATGCAAAAAAGTGCTCTTACACCAAGATAATGCGCCAACACACCAATAAAAATGGTGAAAGTGCATGAAATGGGCTTTGACTTAACCACCCCATTCAGCAGACTTTGCAGCAAGTGCCCTCTTCCCCTTTAAATTTTGGTTTGCAGGGAAGAAATTTTCATCAAATGATGAAATGATAGTAGTCGTCAGTGAGTATTTTGCAGAGTTTGACAGAACCTATTTTCCCAATGAGATGAAAAGACAAGAGGATCGTTAGACCAAGTGTATATTCCTCACGCGAGATTGTCATGCAGTTTTTTACAAACAAACATTTTTCCTTGCTTTTTGGCAGACTTATCAAACCATCCTCTTAATCACTATGCTTTTGAACTGCATTGGATTATTCTTGAGACAAAAAAAAAAAAAAACTGGGAATCATAAGTAAAAATGTCTAAATAATAATACTGTATAGGTTCTAGTATTTACCTACAGTTCTCATTTTCATAAGGGAAGTGCACTAAATATGACGCAGATGTAAACATCAGGCTAATCACCAAATCAATGTGTTACCATAATTTTCATTTCAGATTCATATTCATTGCCTTCATCAACTCACAACCAAATTATCACCTTTTGAACCTAACGTATCCATTGGGTATACTACAGATCAGTTTGGCACCACAGCCAAGATTAAGGGGGTATAGTACCACACTCTAGCCCAGAATTTTATCAGTTGAATATGTGCTTATAGAAGAAGGTAAATCTCCAGAAGATTACACAAAGATTTATGTAATTATCAACTCAACACGTGCTCTGGGAACTTGGGACTGCTGTCTTATAACTTACGTCAGTTCACATAGGAAATTAAAGGGAATAATATTCTAAGCTGATAATCCATGGGTACAAAAAGCAATAATAAAGGAAGCCCAGTATTTCAATGAATGGATAAGTCAGCAAGGTCTTGACCAAACACAAACAAAATGCTGTTTGTCAGAAGGCCAATAGGCCACATCTCCTTTCTACGAATCCCACAGGAATCTTATACCTATGCCAGTCCAACTATTTAATAAAAAGCTATTGTCTAACAGGTCCATTTTTCTTATTACAGCTTTTTGCTAGAATACTACATGAAAGGGAAGCAGTGGTTGGGAAGGGAGTGAGACAGGGTCGTAGCCTCTCCCTGATGTTATTCAAATTGTATATTGAGCAAGCAGTAAAGGAAACAAAAGAAAAATTTGGAGTAGGTATTAAAATCCATGGAGAAAAAATGGAAACTTTGAGGTTTGCCGATGACATTGTAATTCTGTCCGAGACAGCAAAGGACTTGGAAGAGCAGTTGAACGGAATGGACAGTGTCTTGAAAGGAGGATATAAGATGAACATCAACAAAAGCAAAATGAGGATAATGGAATGTAGTCAAATTAAGTCAGGTGATGCTGAGGGAATTAGATTAGGAAATGAGACACTTAAAGTAATAAAGGAGTTTTGCTATTTGGGGAGCAAAATAACTGATGATGGTCGAAGTAGAGAGGATATAAAATGTAGACTGGCAATGGCAAGGAAAGCGTTTCTGAAGAAGAGAAATTTGTTAACATCAAGTATAGATTTAAGTGTCAGGAAGTCGTTTCTGAAAGTATTTGTATGGAGTGTAGCCATGTATGGAAGTGAAACATGGACGATAAATAGTTCGGACAAGAAGAGAATAGAAGCTTTCGAAATGTGGTGCTACAGAAGAATGCTGAAGATTAGATGGGTAGATCACATAACTAACGAGGAGGTATTTAATAGAATTGGGGAGAAGAGGAGTTTGTGGCACAACTTGACAAGAGGAGGGGACCACTTGGTAGGACATGTTCTGAGGCATCAAGGGATCACCAATTTAGTATTTGAGGGCAGCGTGGAGTAAAAATCGTAGAGGGGGACCAAGAGAAGAATACATTAAGCAGATTCAAAGGGATGTAGGTTGCAGTAGGTACTGGGAGATGAAGAAGCTTGTACAGGATAGATCAGCATGGAGAGCTGCATCAAACCAGTCTCAGGACCGACGGCGACGACGACGACGACTACTGAAGTTGAACCGGACTTCAGTGCGCACACGAAGGCAGATGGTGTGGGGTGACGCACAACAGCTAGAGGGTGTGTACCATGTGACACCAGCCATGTAACATCAATCTATAGCAAGTGCTAACAGTTAAGCATTTAACACAAACATCTTCATCTTCATAGTTTCGTATGAATTGTGGGGTTGGGTTGATTGGGGGGTGGAGACCAAACAGCAAGGTCATCGTTCTCATCGGATTAGGGGATAGGGAAGGATGTCGGCCATGCCCTTTGAAAGGAACCATCCCGGCATTTGCCTGGAGCGATTTAGGGAAATAACAGAAAACCTAAATCAGGATGGCCTGGCGTGGGATTGAACTGTTATCCTCCCGAATGCGAGTCCAGTGTGCTAACCACTGTACGAATTGTGACAATTACTTGTAGGTCAAGTACTAAAAACATTATTGCTTTGACAAGCGATAGTGACAGCATGTTAATAATATAAATATTTTTAATGTTAGTTACAAGCTTTAACAGTGGCCCCCCTGGCACGTACCATGAACAGTTGCCAGACAATATGGAGATGGACCGAGACAGCACACGGGGCAACTGTTACAAAGTATTTTATTTTGGTGTCTCTGCCCATCATGCAGTGCCCTTCTTATGTGCACAGCCCTAGTCCAGTTTTTGAACTACTAGGCCAGTCAACTATTAGCAGCATTTCTCAGAAGCACATTGTGTAAGTGGCAACTACTAAGCAAAACTGCTGTTGCAGAGCTGACAAAAATAACAATGTTCAACAATACTCAAAGGTACACTATTAGGACTACGAATTGAAGGTCTGAAACAATTAGCAAAATTTGTCCACAGATCAACAAATAAACAAGCCACTAGTACAATCTTGTGTTGCCTGAACTAAATTTGAGTTAGGACCTATCTTATTTTGAGGATAAAATAATTTACCAGAATTTGTGTGATTATGTCCTACCTTGAGGATGATGTACTGGATTGTACCCACTATATCCCATAGGTGGTCCCATTGTGACTGGCTCAGCAAAATTTGTTTCCAAAGGCTGAGGTGGCTGGTTATATACACTGGGCATCAAACCTGCCCCAACTGTAGTTGGCTGTGTGAAGTTTGCCTCTTGAGGATGATTGGGCACAACTGCTGCAGATGACTGGTTCGCTTGTGGAACTGTCACTGTGGGTGTTACAACACCTGTAAATTCATTTCTTAATCAGATTAAATAACTGTCAGATTATGAAAATTATAATATTTTTATACCATAATCAAATACATACGCCTGTAAACAGCTCCTCTCTTTCTTCGCTTGTAGAGTAAGCAACATGGGCAGCATAAACAGAGTACGTAACATGTAACGACAATTCCAAAAAGTGCTGCCAAAGCAATTATGATAAGTATTGTAGGAAACCTGCAAGCAATTTTTTTTAACTTAATAAAGGACTGAGTTTAACTACACACACACAGACATTATTTACACTTTTCCAGTCTTTTTATAAACACCCAAATAATATAAAATCTACCTCTATGTTAATTTGAACTTCAAACTAGAGGAGGAAGAAATGCAGTTCTCAATACAACACTTGAGAATCTTAGACAGTTTAAACCAGTGATAAATGAGGCAAATTATGTGATACTTACTTTGAGTCTCCATCAAACGTACTGATCTCCCAATCTCTATTATCTTGCAGTGGTCTATTGCCATTCCAGTCCCCTGACGCTAAGTTGCCCTGCCAATCGTTCAGAGCTCCATTAACACCATCTTTCAATACCTGCATATGGTACTCTATAGATGTGCAGCATCTTGGTAATCCATATTCAGTTAAACAGCATTTGTCTTTATCAGGATCATCGAGGAAACCTGGACACCCAGCTTCACACGAAAAACCTAGAATCAAATATTAACGTTGAGGTAGTATGGAAGCGTGGGATAATTAATCAGTAAGTAAACATGACTAGCCAACAGTGTAGAGAAGATCCATACTGACTGTGATAACATTAGAATACTGATAAAGCAAAAGTTATTTGCTGTGGAAATCTTAAATACAGTAGCTACATTAAAAAAATACCATGAAGCTGCTAAACAGCAGCAAATTCAATTCGAGAGAGAGAGAGAGAGAGAGCTACTAACTTCACACTATACATACATTTTTGTAATTTTCATTGGAATATTTCGGCACTTGTGCAGTTTTGGGGATACGTGCGCTGATCAGGAGTCTTCAAATAAAATTTTGTATTTGAATTTTCTTGTATTTCTCAGGTTCTACAGCCTACAGATGTTTAATAAACAGGTTCAGTAGTAGGCTGAACTGCGATTTTTAATTAATCGTACAATTAGCTGATTACGAGTACTTGTCATTGTCAAACCAACATGGAAAGCGCTACATTGTCTGCATACATCGCCATGTATAAAGAACACTTTACACACCTCACATTATTCATGTTTTATTCTTTAATCTTTTATCTTAATGAGAGGTTTGTAAAGTGTTAGTTATACATGGCGATGTATGCAGCTAGGTGTTTGACAATGACAAGTAGTCGAAATTGGCTAATGGCACGATTAAATAAAATTCGCATTACATCCTACTACGGAAAATGTTCACGTTTATTAATCTTCAAATACTTTCTCACAGCATAGCAGTGTAACGAAACGCTGATAGGACTGCATCTGAATACTAAAAGATAGCTACTACCAAAGCCCTAATCACATTTTAACATGACTTTACTTGCGGCAAAGCATAATAGAAATGGGCTAGTTTGTTGTTCCTTGTCAGTGCTACAAATTATCACAAAAATTCTACGGTATATGCCGCATCATCAAATCGTTATAAAACAGAATGACAAAAAAAGTTGAAATAATGTCAGAACCTCCGATAACTTTTACGCTTAACATATCAGCAACCACTTAGACCTACCTGTTACATGTGATACACATACTAGCAATACGGCCACTGTCAAACATCGGTAAGTAAACATGGAGAACATTGTTTTCACTGAAAAGCAACACAGACAACCATGTGCAATTTTGAGCAAGAGATGCTGTTCCACTTATACCCAATGCAAAATTTAATACACCCTAAACAAGCCACAAGCACCGAACTAACACTTCTCATCCCCCACTTCCTAAACCTTGAACTGCTGAACCTGAAGCTTTGTCTCTCAGATCACCAACACTATGCGGTACAGGCAACATTTGCAAACGAAAAGTTCATCTAATTAGAATTGTACTCCGACAGTGGCTACGTGTAGAACGCACGTATTATCGTATGAACACCCTGTAAAGCCTTTCTGAAAAAATAACACATGTTTCTTTAAATTTATGGACTCAATTACAATCGCGTATGAGTATACGTTATTTTATGTTATTTTGAATAGACAGCTAAGAAACAAGGTATCGGATGTATTAAAACTAGGCGACTGAGACGCTGTGCCCAGACAAGCTAAATGAGCAAATGAAATTTCGTTCAGGCTCCACTTGCAAAGCAAAACTGCCCGATAAACTAAGGCAAAGACGCGCAGAATTCGCGCATACATAAGCCAGTTTACAGGGGAAGTACGGTATACCACCTAAATGCGGGCGAGAATCCAATGGCAGGCGGACGAAAGGGGGAGGGTGTCATGATACCTCCACCCCTCCCCCACTCCCACCAAAACATACTTACAACAATTATATTTTTACAAATATCAATTTACAAATGTTTGAGCTAAATTTTCCGAAAAAAGTAGCATGATAGCGGTATAAAAACGACAATTAACTCTAGAAAATTACAGGCTATGTACCGGATACTTTTCAAGTTCTTGCCTGAGTACCTGGAAATACTCACAAGGAAACCTCCCCATCGCACCTCCCTCAGATTTAGTTATAAGTTGGCACAGTGGATAGGCCTTGAAAAACTGAACACAGATCAATCGAGAAAACAGGAAGAAGTTGTGTGGAACTATGAAAAAATAAGAAAAATATACAAACTGAGTAGTCCATGCGCAAGATAGGCAACAACAAGGGGAGTGTGAATTCAGGAGCCCCATGGTCCTGTGGTTAGCGTGAGTAGCTGCGGAACGAGAGGTCCTTGCTTCAAGTCTTCCCTCCAGTGAAAAGTTTAATTTTTTATTTTCAGACAATTATTTTACGTAGCTGCACAGGTACACAGAGCAGTATTGTTTACGTGATCGTGTGTCAATTATCAAAGTTCAGGCACTCACACATAATCAACTTCACTCTCCAAAATTCCAGGACATGTTCAGATTTGCTTGACATGTGCAGGATTTGACGGTCTACACACGGAAAAATTTGAAAACGTTAAAAACAAATGTTTTGACAGAGAACAGGGAAAACTGTGCGACTGTGAAACTGTTGCATTCATTTGTTGCAGTTTATGTGACAAACTCTTATGTTTTCATCACTTTTTTGGGAGTGATTATCACATCCACAAGAAAACCTACATCGGGCAAGGTAGAAGAATCTTTTTACCAATTCGCCAAGTGTACAAGTGAGGTGGGTCGACAACATATTCCTGTCATGTGATGCACATACCGTCACCAGTGTCGTATAGAATATATCAGACGTGTTTTCCTGTGGAGGAATCGGTTGACCTATGACCTTGCGATCAAATGTTTTCGTTTACTATTGGAGAGGCACGTCCTTTCGTCTACTAATCGCACGGTTTTGCGGTGCGGTCGCAAAACACAGACACTAAACTTATTATAGTGAACAGAGACGTCAATGAACGAACGGACAGATCATAACTTCGTGTAAATAAACTTTTCACTCAAGGGAAGAATTGAACCAAGGACCTCTTGTTCCACAGCTGCTCACACTAACCACGGGACCACGGCACTCCTGAGCTCATACTATCCTTGATGTTGCCTATCTTGCGCATGGACTACTCAGTTTGTATATTTTGCTTATGTTTTTCATAGTTCCACACAACTTCTTCCTGTTTTCTCGATTGATCTGTTTTCAGTTTTTCAAGGCCTATCCACTGTACCAACTTATAACTAAATCTGAGGGGGATGCGATGGGGAGGTTCCCTTGTCAGTATATCCAATGTAAACCTGCCTTCTGAAAATATGGTTTCAGTTCAACCACATCTTTTTGCAAAGACGTCTCTCTGTTGTGCTCTGAAGAGTTGTACGATTCAAACATAATTTTATCCAAACAATGTTAAAAGCCTACATTATAGAAAAAAGAAAAATATTCAGAAATTGCATAAATCACTCCATGTATCAATTAATTCCTTGACCTCAATGCATTACAAGCCTGAGGTTTCTGGATCTCTCTCTCCCATCACTCATCTTTCTGCTTCTTCTTTTTCTCTTTCTCTCTCCTCGCTTTTACCAACACCTCTGTGGAATTGCCTCTGGTACACTCTTGAATGGTTATAGATGCCGAACGTGCCAATTTCTGTCTTCATCAGCAGTTGTAGCTTCACATATATCAATGATGCTGTCTCAATGTGATGTCAAGATAATGTCCCCACTCGTTTCACATCCTCTTCCTACTTCTTCAAAACCTTAGTATTTGCTTGTTGGACCTTCCCCCATACTTGCTTCACTGTTCTGAAAAACTCCTGTACCACCTCTCCTTCTGCCACTTTCCTGTTTAATTATATAGAATGACAGCATCTTTCTCTGTAAACCACCTAGAATGTAGACAACCTTGTGCTAGTGTATACTTTAGAGTTGAACGTTCTCACCACAAAGGATGGATCTGTATGTAAGTTCACATAATATCGAAGTATTTTACCAACTGTTCGAGGAACTCGTTTCATTCTTCTGTTAGCTTGTGGGTGAAGTAGACTGGTTCTCAGTTTTTTTCACCTTCAGTAACTGACACAAATCTTCCATCAGATATGACATGAAGTTTGTCCCCTGGTCCGTAATTATCATCTCTGGCACCCAAAACCACAGTATCCACCTATTCATCAATGCTTGTGCAATTTTGAATGCCCGTTGATCTGGCATTGGCGCCATTTTGAAGTAATAAGAGAAATGATCTTTATAGTCCACACAAAATGATACCTGCTGGTGTTTGGCTCAATGGGCCTAACACATCCACCCCGATGAAACTGGATGGCCCAATAAAATGTGATCATGCATCTTATGTAACACTTATAGCTTCAGCTTGGGCAGAACCATTGCTCATGCACCCAATTTCATCCCTCTGCATAACGCTCTGTCACTCAAGCTTAACCTTTGTGGTTGCCATACTACTTATACTCTTCATTTGGTTCTCTGTGCTGCTCATCATTGGCCGAGGTCATGACCTAGTGCCTGTACGACAGCTGTTTTTTTGCCAAGACCATCTGCATTTCTCTGTTCCTTTCATGGTTTGTGAATTTCTTCATATTCAAATTCACTGAATTTTAATGGCCACCTCATCAATCAGGCAACGGCCTTGCCATAGTGGATAAACCGGTTCCCATGAGATCACAGAAGTTAAGCGCATGTCGGGTGTGGTCGGCACTTGGATGGGTAACCATCCAGGCCGCCATGCGCTGTTGCCATTTTTAGGGGTGCACTCAGCCTCGTGATGCCAATTGAGGGGCTACTCGACCGAATAGTAGCGGCTCCAGTCAAGAATATCACCATCACGACCGGGAGAGCGGTGTGCTGACCCCACGCCCCTCCTATCTGCATCCTCCTCTGAGAATACATGGCGGTCAGATGGTACCGATAACACACTCGTGTCCTGAAGACAGAGTACCTCTTCAATCTACTGGGCGGATTCTTCAAATGAAGTAACCTCTTCAAAGTAGTATGGTCCATCTGTACAGGTAACATTGAGAGTATGTCACTCTGTATATCCAGCTAGGTATTTCCCTCTCTCTTGTGGAATAATTGGTCTCCACCGTGTTCACCTGTCTTGATGTATAGGCAACAGGATGTTCTTGCCTATCGACCTCCTGGCTCAAAACACACCCCAGAATGTGATTTGATAATACTCTCTTCAACTCAACAAATGCTTCCTGGCATTCCTCCAACCATACAGACTTAATCCCCTTTCTATAACAACTGTGTAAGCAGCCTGGCAGTGTCCGCAAACCCCTTTATAAACTTGCTATAATAATTTGTGAGATCGAAAAAATATTGCAATTCCTTGGTAGGTCTTAGCACCAGAAACTCTTACATCCCTTGTATTAACTTCAGAGCGGTTCTCACACTGTCCTTACTAATGATATGGTCCAGATAGCTAACTTCTTCCAGCACAAAGTGTCATTTTTTCGTGCTGGGTGTCAAATGAGTGGCTTCCCTCAGTTATTGTCTATCCCTTGAAAAGAGCTAGCGCTCCAGGAAGAAAGGCTACTGCGGAGACATGACTTAGCCACAAGCTGGGGGATGTTTCCAGAATGAGATTTTCACTCTACGGCGGAGTGTGCGCTGATATGAAACTTCCTGCCAGATTAAAACTGTATGCTGGACCGAGGATGAGATTTTCACTCTGCAGCGGAAACATCCCCCAGGCTGTGACTAAGCCATGTCTCTGCAATGTCCTTTCTTTCAGGAGTGATAGTTCTGCAAGGTTCGCAGAATAGCTTCTGTGAAGTTTGGAAGGTAGGAGACGAGGTACTGGCAGAATTGAAGCTGTGAGGACTGGTCGTGAGTCGTGCTTGGGTAGCTCAGTTGGTGGAGCACTTGTCCGCAAAAGGCAAAGGTCCCGAGTTCGAGTCTCGATCCAGTATACAGTTTTAATCTGCCAGGAAGTTTCATCCATAAGCTTCTTCATCATGGTCACGCTTCTTGCCTACAGGGTCTAGTACTCTCTTGTATATTTCCATCAGCCAACCAAGATTTATGAATTCCTCCAAAATTGATTGCAGCAGTTGTGGAATTATATACAGCCCCAATACATCAGTGCTTCATTTCCTGTTGGAATCTTGTCTAGTGTTACTGGCACAGAAGGGAATGGCCCTAACAGAAAAACAAATGTTGAAATTCTAGCACTGGATCCTACATACACTCCTGGAAATTGAAATAAGAACACCGTGAATTCATTGTCCCAGGAAGGGGAAACTTTATTGACACATTCCTGGGGTCAGATACATCACATGATCACACTGACAGAACCACAGGCACATAGACACAGGCAACAGAGCATGCACAATGTCGGCACTAGTACAGTGTATATCCACCTTTCGCAGCAATGCAGGCTGCTATTCTCCCATGGAGACGATCGTAGAGATGCTGGATGTAGTCCTGTGGAACGGCGTGCCATGCCATTTCCACCTGGCGCCTCAGTTGGACCAGCGTTCGTGCTGGACGTGCAGACCGCGTGAGACGACGCTTCATCCAGTAACAAACATGCTCAATGGGGGACAGATCCGGAGATTTTGCTGGCCAGGGTAGTTGACTTACACCTTCTAGAGCACGTTGGGTGGCACGGGATACATGCGGACGTGCATTGTCCTGTTGGAACAGCAAGTTCCCTTGCCGGTCTAGGAATGGTAGAACGATGGGTTCGATGACGGTTTGGATGTACCGTGCACTATTCAGTGTCCCCTCGACGATCACCAGTGGTGTACGGCCAGTGTAGGAGATCGCTCCCCACACCATGATGCCGGGTGTTGGCCCTGTGTGCCTCGGTCGTATGCAGTCCTGATTGTGGCGCTCACCTGCATGGCGCCAAACACGCATACGACCATCATTGGCACCAAGGCAGAAGCGACTCTCATCGCTGAAGACGACACGTCTCCATTCGTCCCTCCATTCACGCCTGTCGCGACACCACTGGAGGCGGGCTGCACGATGTTGGGGCGTGAGCGGAAGACGGCCTAACGGTGTGCGGGACCGTAGCCCAGCTTCATGGAGACGGTTGCGAATGGTCCTCGCCGATACCCCAGGAGCAACAGTGTCCCTAATTTTCTGGGAAGTGGCGGTGCGGTCCCCTACGGCACTGCGTAGGATCCTACGGTCTTGGCGTGCATCCGTGCGTCGCTGCGGTCCGGTCCCAGGTCGACGGGCACGTGCACCTTCCGCCGACCACTGGCGACAACATCGATGTACTGTGGAGACCTCACGCCCCACGTGTTGAGCAATTCGGCGGTACGTCCACCCGGCCTCCCGCATGCCCACTATACGCCCTCGCTCAAAGTCCGTCAACTGCACATACGGTTCACGTCCACGCTGTCGCGGCATGCTACCAGTGTTAAAGACTGCGATGGAGCTCCGTATGCCACGGCAAACTGGCTGACACTGACGGCGGCGGTGCACAAATGCTGCGCAGCTAGCGCCATTCGACGGCCAACACCGCGGTTCCTGGTGTGTCCGCTGTGCCGTGCGTGTGATCATTGCTTGTACAGCCCTCTCGCAGTGTCCGGAGCAAGTATGGTGGGTCTGACACACCGGTGTCAATGTGTTCTTTTTTCCATTTCCAGGAGTGTATGTGGTAGACTTCGGTTTATTGTAGAATGCTAGGGAAGTGAAATTAGTCTTCAAAGGAGATTGCTTACAAATCACTTTTGCAACTCGTTCGAGAATATTGCTCAAGAGTGTGGGACCTGCATCAAATAGGTGTAACAGTGGATACTGAATGTATACAGAGAAGGGCAACACAAACGGATACAGGCTTGTTCGGCCTGTGGGGAAGTGGCACGGAGACGCTGAAGAAACTGAATTGACAGACTTTTGAAGATAGATCTAAACTATCCCAAGTAAGCCTACTTACAAAGCTTCAAGAACCAACTTTAAATGATGAATCCAGGAAACCACTGAGGTAACAGAAGTCATGGGACAGCGATATGCACATTACACAAATGGCGATAGTATCTCGTACGCAATGTGTAAAAGGGCAGCGCATTGTCGGAGCTGTTATTGTACTCAGGTGACTCACGTGAAAAGATTTCCAACGTGATTATGGCCACACGATGGGAAATAACAGACACTGAATGCAGAGTGATAGTTGGAGCCAGATGCACGGCACATTCCATTTTGGTGATCATTATGGAACTCGATATTTCGAGATACACAGTGTCAAGAGTGTGCCGAGAATACGAAACTTCAACGCAGCGGCCGATGGCCTTCACTTAACGATCACTGCAACTTTATTTGCGTAGATTTGTCAGTGCTAACAAACAAACAACACTGCGTGAAATAACGGCAGAAATCAATGTGGGACCTTCGACGAACGTCTCCGTTAGCATAGAGCGTCGAAACGTGGCCTTAATGGGCTATGGCATCAGACGACCGACACTACTACCTTTGTTAAAAGCACGGCATCGCCTGCAGCGTCTCTCCTGGACTCGTGACCATATCGTTTGGACCCTATACGACTGGAATACCGTGGCCTGGTGAAATTAGTCCCGATTTCAGTTGGTAAGAGCTGATAGTAGGCTTCGAGTGTGGTGCAGACCTCACGAATCCAAGGACCCAAATTATCAACGAGGCACTGTGCAAGCTGGTGGTGGTTCCACAATGGTGTAGTTCGCAATTGGTTTGAAGAACATTCTGGAGAGTTCGAGAGAATGTTTTGGCGACCCTGATCGCCCCACATGAATCCCATCGAATATTTGTTGGACATAATCGAGAGATCAGTTCGAGTACAAAATCCTGCACCAACAACACTTTCGCAGTTATGGGCGGCATAAGGGCAGAATAACTCGATATATCTGCAAGTGACTTTCAACGACTTGTTGAGTCCAAGCCACGTCGAGTAGCTGCACTATGCAGGGTCAAATAGGTCCGACATGATACCTGTGCTCCATATATGAATGGAATAACTGATACAATGGGACATATCTTCTACTATGCACTTCACAGTGGTTTGCAGAGTATAGATGTCGATGTAAATATGCATTTCTTGTTGTAGATATTTTCAACTGAAACATATGTTCTTTCCATTTTGTTATCTCTTACATCTACAACTAAATTTTTCTAGTCCATTCTGCCATATGGTTTATCGAAGATGATTAAATTTACTAACGTGCTGTGTTTTACATATTTGTTTTTCAGTGCATTTTGGTAAATTTTTTTATATTTGTCATTAATTTTAGTTTTTCAGGTGAAATTCGGAAACCAGTTCAGTTAGTTATTTCCAAAAGATTTATTTGAATGGCTGCATCTGTAAAATCTTCTGATAGTATTGCACAGTACACAGCAGAGACTGAGTTTTTTAAATATTTCTTTGTTTTATTTCTGAAGTTACAAGGCAGTTCAAAATAATGTTCTACAAGCCAAAAGTAGAGTGCCTATATAGGCTCTCTGTATAGGGTCTCTAATGTAAAAGGATAAAATACAACAGGATTTGGAACCAAAGATGGAGCACCTGGACAGTAATGTAGCCATGCCAGACGACCAGCGCTGGTTGTCAAGCCAAGCACTGAGTAAAAAGCCATCACTAACGCATCACAGCCTTCTGCGTGACATCACAAGGCCCATTTGGGAACGGACTACACCTGACCTGCTGCTGGCTACGCCAGAACCTGGCCATTGTCCTTTCTTGTATCGTTTGGAGTGACACACAGACACCATCAGCAACACATAATCGACTGAGAGCTAGAGCATTTAAACCCAGCCGAACCAGCACGTCATCATCATGGCCATGAATCCCCACCCGTCACTTAAGCATTTGGGCACCTGGGCCGCTGAGCACTCTGCCGTCATTTCTGGAGTACGATACGAGGAACCAGCCATTCCAGCTCTCGTCGAAATATCAACAGAGGACGTCTATGCTTGGGGCATGAGAGTGTGACATAGCCAGGTGGTCCTGCAGCAGCTGCCATCAGCCACACATATTTTGGCGAGGAAAAATGAGAATCCAGCGACATAGAAGCAGCAACAGCAGCAGAAGTGGCAGCAGGGTGCACAGTCAGTAGCCAGGGGCTGATGCACTGGGAAACGCTACGATATCCCCCTCGCCTGCCGTCGTACTTGCAGCTCTAAACCAATGACTGTAAACAAGCTGCAATAGAAAAGCTATTGTAACCCTAGTCAGACCTTCTTCGACTGCACACTAAATCCTTCTTCAGCAGATAATTGTAACCCACACAAAACCATCCTAGACACCCAGTTATAACTGGTGTCAGAAGGACTACTCAGGAGAAAGATGAAGATGGACAACCAGAATACAGCTGCCTGAATCATGGATCTTCTGCAGTGGGGCCACCCTACACAGCAATGTCAGTAAGCGCTAGCTTTTGGGCCTGTAGCGACGCTGCCGCGCGCTAATTCAAGCTCGCCAGTGTGTGTGTGTGTGCTGTGCGCGTGTGTCAGTACAGTGATGTAGCGACGCTGTGTAGTTCCGCGCCCAGCCTCTAGAGGCGCTGTGTTTTATAACTTTTATATACGTTCTGTTTCTTATGATTATTATTCCTTGTTTTTTAGAGTTAGATAGTAGTTCCTTGTCTCCTGACTTGTGTGGACGGATACTATTTTCTCTCCTAACTACAGAAGTTCCCGAGGATTGAGGATCCTCTGTATAGATCGGAAGCAAAATTTTATAGCTCCGAACTGTCCACGCATGCCGGGCGTCGTCAGATACGCGCCGCAATAAAGTTATTATTACTCAACTGAAGGTCTTCATTCTTCCGAATCACGTCAAGCAAAGGTCGGGCAGCCACCAGTTTAGCTGTACCCGACAAGTGGTGACCCCGACGTGATTCAAGCAGAGACCGACGTGATTAAGAAGAAGCAGTCGTGAGCTACGCAAGTAACGAGCACATAATGACCGAACAGCAGGCCGTCTCCAGGATTGCAGTCCGTTTGCCGCCGTTCTGGACCGACAACCCAGTACTCTGGTTCGCGCAGGCAGAGGCAAGTTTCAGCTGCGCTGGAATAACGGTCGAAGCAACTAAATTTGCGCTGATTGTGAGCCAACTCGACCAACGTTATGCAGCCGAGGTGCAGGACATAATCACAGCACCGCCCGAGGCTGGAGCTTATGCCAGGCTAAAATCAGAGTTGATTCGACGGGTTGCCGCGTCACAAGAGGACCGGATACGTCAGGTTCTGACACAGGAAGAAATTGGCGACAGGAAGCCTTCCCAATATCTGCGACATCTACGCAGCAAAGTTGACACCGTTACTGTGCCAGACAGTCTGCTCAGAACGCTGTGGAGCAGTAGGTTGCCGCCGCAAATAAAAGCCATAATCGCCTCACAAACGGACATGCCGCTGGATGACGTGGCGTAGCTAGCAGACCGGATTCAGGACGCGATCACACCGGCTCCGGTCAGCGCAGTCGCGGCGTTGGACAACAGTGCAAACAGTACCGCGTCTGTGGCACGAGCCGACCATGATTCTCTCGCTGCCAAGGTTGAGCTTTTGTGCGCCCAGGTCAGTGCGCTGCTAGCACGGGACGACGACAATAATAGAAGAAGTCTATACAGACGGCGGCGTTCGAGAAGCAGATCTTCAGGCAGTACTACCACTCCGCAAGGCGAGGTACCGTTGTGCTGGTACCACCGACGATTCGGCGATCAGGCAAGGAAGTGCACATCGCCATGCTCGCACCCAAACGCCACCGGCGGTCGACAATAGGCGCAACCGACTGCCAGTTATCCTCCAAGCGCCTGTTCGTTACCGATAGGAGTTCCGGCGTTAAGTTTTTAATTGACACTGGATCGGACCTGAGTATCATACCACGAACAGCCATACATCGTTGCCGGCCGCCAACTGCCTTCCGCCTGACGGCTGCCAACAATTCTTCCATCGCAACATATGGCACACAGAGGATGGAGCTTAATCTCGGCCTACGTCACGCGTACGAGTGGAATTTTACAGTTGCTGACGTCACGGAGGCGATCGTCGGGGCTGATCTCCTCGCGCACTATCACCTGCTGCCGGACGTCGCGAACGCACGCTTGGTAGACAGCGTCACTGGCTTAGCTGTCACGGGTTTCCGTCGCAACACCGCAACGCAGTGCCAAGTTGGTCCATGCTACGGAGGGTGAGTACACTGAATTACTGCTTAACTATCCGAACTTGACCAGGCCGCCCGGCGCTCCCAGGTTCATACCACATGACACGGTGCATCACATTCAAACGACTGATGGTCCCACAGTAGCATGCCGACCTAGGCGTCTCGCTCCGGACAGATTGAAGATAGCGAAGGCAGAATTCGACGCCATGATTCGCGAGGGCATAATGCGGCCATCTAAGAGCCCGTGGTCCTCCGCATTACATCTTGTTCCGAAGAAGGGTGGAGCTTGGCGCCCATGCGGTGACTACCGTGCGCTTAACGCGCGAACGGTGCCGGACAGATATCCCGTTCCGTTACTGAGGGATTATAATCACGCTTTACATGGTGCCACGGTGTTCACAGTCCTGGACTGCGCTAAAGCGTATACACAGATTCCGGTGGCCAATGACGACATTCCAAAGACTGCAATAATAACGCCTTTCGGTTTATTTGAAAGTAAATTTATGACTTTCGGTTTACGCAATGCCGCTCAGACCTGGCAAAGGTTTATAGACTCGGTTCTCCAGGGGCTGCCGTTCTGTTTCGCCTACCTGGACGATGTGTTAGTGTTCTCTGCTGACCACGATCAACACCGACAACATCTGCGAGAGATTTTCGAGCGATTGGAGCGTTACGGTGTCGTCTTGAACGTGGACAAGTGTGTTTTTGGGCAGTCAGAGGTGACATTTCTTGGCCATAAGATTTCTGCTGAAGGCTCTCTTCCTCTGTCCGAGAAGGTGGACGCTATCTTGCAGCTACCCCGACCAACTACAATCAAAGAATTACGTCGTTTTTTGGGGATGCTCAATTTTTATCGACGACACCTTCCTCACGCTGCGGAGCTGCAGGAACCTTTGACGGCGGCATTATCAGGCCCTAAAGTAAATAGCAAGTCTCTGATACAGTGGACAGAGGACATGTGTTCTGCGTTCGAGGCAATAAAGAGGAGTATGGCCGACGCGGCGCTTCTCGCACACCCACGACTCGACGCGCCATTAGCAATTGTCGTAGATGCGAGCCAGACGGCGATCGGTGCCGCGTTACAACAATGGTCCGACAACACATGGCAGCCACTGGCGTATTATTCCCACAAGCTTTCGCCTGCACAGAGAAAATGGAGCACATACGACCGTGAACTCCTGGCAGTATACCAAGCAGTGAAATATTTTCGCCCTCAAGTGGAAGCGCGAACTTTCACGGTATATACAGACCACAAACCACTCACTTTCGCCTTCCGTCGGAATAGTGTCAACTGCTCTTCCCGTCAATTTCATCACCTTGAGTTCGTGGCCCAGTTTACTACCGACATTAGACATATTTCTGGGATCGACAACATTGTTGCGGATTGCCTTTCACGGATCAGCAGTGTTTCCAGTAACATAGACTTTCCTGCACTGGCACAGGCACAGAGAGACGACGAAGAACTCCTTGCCTATGTTAAAGACACGGCTTCCGCATTGCAACTGAAACTTGTTGATGTTCCGGGGGAGGATACACAGCTATACTGCGACGTTTCTCGCGGCCGACCTCGTCCCTTTCTGACGCCGGCTTTTAGAAGACAAGCTTTTGATATAGTGCATGGATTGTGCCATCCCGGGGTACGCCCGACATTCCGCCTAGTATCGCAACGTTTCGTGTGGCCAGGCATGCAAAAAGACTGCCGCGAGTGGGTCCAATCTTGTCTTCAGTGCCAACGCTGCAAGATTAACCGCCATGTACACGCACCGATCGGCGATTTTCCGGATACCACCGCCCGCTTTGCCCACGTTCATTTGGACGTAGTCGGACCACTTCCACCTTCGAACGGGCAAAGATATCTGTTTACAATGATCGACCGTTTTACGCGTTGGCCGGAGGCAGTGCCGGTGGATAATATCACAGCAGACACATTAGCTTCCGCTTTTGCAATGACGTGGTTGGCAAGATTTGGATGCCCACTACATATTACCACTGACCGCGGACGGCAATTTGAATCAGACCTGTTCTCACAGCTGGCCAAGTTTTGTGGTTACACCCACCATAAGACCACAAGTTATCACCCAGCAAGCAACGGCATGATCGAACGCTGGCACCGTTGTTTGAAGGCCGCGCTGATGTGCCACGAAGAAACCTGGACAACCGCACTACCAGTGGTCTTGTTAGGCTTACGGACGACTTTCAAACCAGACCTGGGGTCGTCAGCGGCAGAACTGGTTTACGGAGAAACACTGCGCCTTCCTGGTGACTTTGTAGACGCTGATGCCACGGAGACAGTTGCTACTGGCCAGCCGGATTTCTTGCGACGACTGAGGGACCATGTATCAAAGATTCGCCCTCCGAAAGCCACACGTCATGGCAAGCCGCCCACTTTCGTGCACCAGGACCTGGAACAATGTCGTCACGTCATGCTCCGCACTGAGGGCGTTAAACCGCCTCTACAAGCTCCTTATTCTGGTCCATATGAAGTGCTACGGCGCAGTGCCCACACCATGGATATCCTAGTGAACGGCAAAACGACGACTGTCGCGTTGAATCGGGTTAAACCTGCATATGTTTTTCCTGACACCCCACTAGCGGCACCTCGTCGTAGGCGTCCACCTACCGCTGTTCCAGACACTGACGCCACATCTCCGGCGCCGGCTCTTCAACATTCGCCGCCCAACGCAGCACAACATCCGCCTCCTGACGTTGTTCCTCCTCCTCCGACGAGGACGACCCGTTCTGGACGTCGGGTGCACTTTCCGGCGCGGTATCTCGACGCCGACGCTCCGCTTCCGCCCGGGGGGCTGATGTAGCGACGCTGCCGCGCGCTAATTCAAGCTCGCCAGTGTGTGTGTGTGTGCTGTGCGCGTGTGTCAGTACAGTGATGTAGCGACGCTGTGTAGTTCCGCGCCCAGCCTCTAGAGGCGCTGTGTTTTATAACTTTTATATACGTTCTGTTTCTTATGATTATTATTCCTTGTTTTTTAGAGTTAGATAGTAGTTCCTTGTCTCCTGACTTGTGTGGACGGATACTATTTTCTCTCCTAACTACAGAAGTTCCCGAGGATTGAGGATCCTCTGTATAGATCGGAAGCAAAATTTTATAGCTCCGAACTGTCCACGCATGCCGGGCGTCGTCAGATACGCGCCGCAATAAAGTTATTATTACTCAACTGAAGGTCTTCATTCTTCCGAATCACGTCAAGCAAAGGTCGGGCAGCCACCAGTTTAGCTGTACCCGACAGGCCTTTATGGTTGTCCCCCTATCCTTTCTTCTTAATTTTAATTTCGTTTGGGTATGCTGCATTCTTGTGTTGGTAGTAAGTAGGCAACATGGAGAAGCAAGTATCGGTTCAGGAAGTCATTCAGCATCTGATAAATGAAGTAGCCCAGTTGCGGACAGAATTAGGGAACTATGAAAGGAAAAGAGGGAACGATCACATCCTCGTTCACCTATTCTTGATGCTAACATCGCTACACTGGTCACCCCATTATCATGAAAATCGAGGAGGAGGTATTCGTATTTTCTGATAATTTAGACACAGCTGCTAGGCTGGGAAATTTGAGTAATGAGCGTTGTTAAGTGTAGCGTCAGAAGAGGTAGCCACATTTGAAGCTAATATACCGTATTTGATGGTTTTAAAACTTATACATTGTTTGAAAATGTGTAGTAAGGATTTTGCCAATGTAGATATGTGCACATAATGGTTAATTTTTGAGCTGAAAGTTCATGATGCTTTTGTTACAATGGTCAACAGTGAAAGTGCTTCAAAGATAAAAAGTAACGAATCCTTACAAATATGACGGGGGTGATAACGAATACGACATTAGTTTTTGAAGATTGGTTCAGGTTTCAAAGATATACATTATCACCGGATATGTGCTGTTGGTGGGGAGGCTTGCGTGCCTCAACGATACAGATAGCCGTTCCTGAAGAGGGGCAGCAGCCTTTTCAGTAGTTGCAGGGGCAACAGTCTGGATGATTGACTGACCTGGCCTTGTAACAATAACCAAAACGGCCTTGCTGTTGTGGTACTGCGAACGGCTGAAAGCAAGGGGAAACTACAGCCGTAATTTTTCCCGAGGGCATGCAGCTTTACTGTATGGTTAAATGATCATGGCGTCCTCTTAGGTAAAATATTCTGGAGGTAAAATAGTACCCCATTCGGATCTCCGGGCGGGGACTACTCAAGAGGACGTCGTTATCAGGAGAAAGAAAACTGGCATTTTACGGATCGGAGCATGGAATGTCAGATCCCTTAATCGGGCAGGTAGGTTAGAAAATTTAAAAAGGGAAATGGACAGGTTAAAGTTAGATATAGTGGGAATTAGTGAAGTTCGGTGGTAGGAGGAACAAGACTTCTGGTCAGGTGAATACAGGGTTATAAATACAAAATCAAATGGCTCTGAGCACTATGGGGCTTAACATCTGTGGTCATCAGTCCCCTAGAACCAAGAACTACTTAAACCTAACTAACCTAAGAACAGCACACACATCCATGCCCGAGGCGGGATTCGAACCTGCGACCGTAGCAGTCGCGTAATACAAAATCAAATAGGGGTAATGCAGGAGTAGGTTTAATAATGAATAGAAAAACAGAAGTGCGGGTAAGCTACTACAAACAGCATAGTGAACGTATTATAGTGGCCAAGATAGACACGAAGCCCATGCCTACTACGGTAGTACAAGTTTATATGCCAACTAGTTCTGCAGATGATGAAAAAATTGAAGAAATGTATGATGAGATAAAAGAAATTATTCAGGTAGTGAAGGGAGACGAAAATTTAATAGTCATGGGTGACTGGAATTCGACAGTAGGAAAAGGGAGAGAAGGAAACATAGTAGGTGAATATGGATTGGGGCTAAGAAATGAACAAGGAAGCCGTTTGGTAGCATTTTTCACAGAGCATTACTTAATCATAGCTAACACTTGGTTCAAGAATCATAAAAGAAGGTTGTATACATGGAAGAATCCTGGAGATACTAAAAGGTATCAGATAGATTATATAATGGTAAGACAGAGATTTAGGAACCAGGTTTTAAATTGTAGGACATTTCCAGGGGCAGATGTGGACTCTGACCACAATCTATTGGTTATGAACTGTAGATTAAAACTGGAGAAATTGCAAAAAGGTGGGAATTTAAGGAGATGGGACTTGGATTAACTGACTAAACCAGAGGTTGTACAGAGTTTCAGGGACAGCATAAGGGAACAATTGACAGGAATGGGGGAAAGAAATACAGTAGAAGACGAATGGGTAGCTCTGAGGGATGAAGTAGTGAAGGGAGCAGAGGATCAAGTAGGTAAAAAGACGAGGGCTAGTAAAAATCCTTGGGTAACAGAAGAAATATTGAATTTAATTGATGAAAGGAGAAAATATAAAAATGTAGTAAATGAAGCAGACAAAAAGGAATACAAACGTCTCAAAAATGAGATCGACAGGAAGTGCAAAATGGCTAAGCAGGCATGGCTAGAGGACAAATGTAAGGATGTAGAGGCTTATCTCACTAGGGGTAAGATAGATACAGCCTACAGGAAAATTAAAGAGACCTTTGGAGAAAAGAGAACCAACCACATGCTTGAATATCAAGAGCTCAGATGGAAACCCAGTTCTAAGCAAAGAGGGGAAAGCAGAAAGGTGGAAGGAGTATATAGAGGGCCTACACAGGGGCGAAGTTCTTGAGGGCAATTTTATGGAAATGGAAGAGGATGTAGATGAAGATGAAATGGGAGATACGATACTGCGTGAAGAGTTTGACAGAGCACTGAAAGACCTGAGTCGAAAAAAGGTCCCGGGAGTAGACAACATTCCATTAGTACTTCTGACGGCCTTGGGAGAGCCAGCCCTGACAAAACTCTACCATCTGGTGAGCAAGATGTACGAGACAGGCGAAATACCCTCAGACTTCAAGAAGAATATAATAGTTCAAATCCCAAAGAAAGCAGGTGTTGACAGATATGAAAATTACCGAACTATCAGTTTAATAAGCCATAGCTGCAAAATACTAACGCAAATGATTTACAGACGAATGGAAAAACTGTTAGAAGCCGACCTCGGGGAAGATCAGTTTGGATTCCATAGAAATGGTGGAACACGTGAGGCAATACTGACCTTACGACTTATCTTAGAAGAAAGATTAAGGAAAAGCAAACCTACGTTTCTAGCATTTGTAGACTTAGAGAAAGCTTTTGACAATGTTGACTGGAATACTCTTTGTCAAATTCTAAAGGCGGCAGGGGTAAAATACAGGGAGCGAAAGGCTATTTACAATTTGTACAGAAACCAGATGGCAGCTATAAGAGTCGAGGGGCATGAAAGGGAAGCAGTGGTTGGGAAGTTAGTGAGACAGGGTTGTAGCCTGTCCCCAATGTTATTCAATCTGTATATTGGGCAATCAGTAAAGGAAACAAAAGAAAAATTCGGAATAGGTATTAAAATCCAGGGAGAAGAAATAAAAACTTTGAAGTTCGCCGATGACATTGTAATTCTGTCAGAGACAGCAAAGGACTTGGAAGAGCAGTTGAACGGAACGGACAGTGTCTTGAAAGGAGGCTATAAGATGAACATCAACAAAAGCAAAACGAGGATAACGGAATGTAGTCGAGTTAACTCGGGTGACGGTGAGGGAATTAGATTAGGGAATGAGACTCTTAAAGTAGTAAAGGAGTTTTCCTATTTGGGGAGCAAAATAACTGGTGATGGTCGAAGTAGAGAGGATATAAAATGTAGACTGGCAATGGCAAGGAAAGCGTGTCTGAAGAAGAGAAATTTGTTAACATCGAGTATAGATTTAAGTGTCAGGAAGTCGCTTCTGAAAGTATTTGTATGAAGTGTAGCCATGTATGGAAGTGAAACATGGACAATAAATAGTTTGGACAAGAAAAGAATAGAAGCTTTCGAAACGTGGTGCTACAGAAGAATGTTGAAGATTAGGTGTGTAGATCACGTAACTAATGAGGAGGTATTGAATAGGATTGAGGAGAAGAGAAGTTTGTGGCACAACTTGACTAGAAGAAGGGATCGGTTGGTAGGACATGTCCTGAGGCATCAAGGGATCACAAATTTAGCATTAGAGGGCAGCGTGGAGGGTAAAAATTGTAGAGGGAGACCAAGAGATGAATATACTAAGTAGATTCAGAAGGATGAAGGTTGCAGTAGGTTCTGCGAGATGAAGGAGCTTGCACAGGATAGAGTAGCATGGAGAGCTGCATCAAACCAGTCTCAGGACTGAAGACCACAACAACAACATGTCCAAGTGCGTATAATGAAAGCAACGACAAGAGATGTTGTCTGCTTATTTATTAAACATTCATTATTTTACGGTCAGCTACTTTGCTATTCTTATCGCTAGCACTATAAACCTGACAAAGAAAAAGCAACAGCCTCATCAGTGTTGCCAGTTTAGTAGTTTTGGCACAAAATCTAGTGGGTTTGGAATGTTCTTTAGCAGGGAAAGGTCTCCCTAATTTGACGTTGCTTATTTGGTAGCTGTATTGGGACTTACGCTGGTTTACCTATGTGGATATATGTTTTATTTTTCTCTGTTTATTTTTATCAGTTAATTCGCTTAAGTAGTTTACGGCAAAGATTAAAATGCGCTATGCCGACAGCAATCAAGCCTGTGAATTAGCGAGAAAAAAATGAAGAACATTAATTTTCTTATGTTTTGTAAAAACTCCTATCGAATGTTTCATTGATCTTATACTGTCTGTCCTATCGCGTCCATGATACAGAGAGAGTATGTGAATTTCTGTTTAGTTCAGTATTAATGTGAAATATATTAATTCTTATAGTATAAGCCAATGTCGCTTATTAGTTCTTTATTTTACCTGATCTATCTGTCTGTGTTACCGGTACTTATAATACCTCTTCTTAGCCTTAGCCTTTAAGACTAGAACAAGTACTGTTTAACAATCTAACATTATATGTGAAAGATTTTGTGTGTGTATCATAAGCCTAACTGTCTGGAGTGTGCGTCCCTGGGCGTAAATTAGATGGGAAACACGCTTCCGAACGAACTCACTGTTGTTGCGTCTCTTGTACGGTGCCAGCAAATTTCCATTGTAATTATTATTCTTAAAATTATTAATTAATCAGTAGAACTGGCGACCGTTCCGAGATTAAGCTGGTGCAGTAATCAAATGATGTAAAACATGTTGTGTAACATTCAACTGCACCAATTTTTTATTTACTTTCTTTCATGATGTCAAACACCACAAGGTATGCATAAATTACAAACGGCTAACTGGAAAAATTTTACAAACAACACTTAAGAAAATATAAAGCTTGCATTATTGCGCTTGCTAACGCCTAGGTCAAAAGTAGTATAAGTCTTACCGTGTCCAATCATAAAGCAGAAGCATTTTTTAAATCAATAGATATTTGGATTAACATTATTTTGATTTTTTGGACTGTAGACACAAAAACTGTAAACGGCAACAGTAAGCTGCAATGGGTGCGATGATAGTTGATAGTGACACTGAAAATTCAATCATATCGACCGCAGCTGGGAATATTACACAAATTCAATTTATGCTGATGACAATAATGTCTTACCTCCTAACGCTACTATGCTGACGGTAGATGACACTAATTCCCAAATCTCACCGAGAAGCATTATCTCGCATGAAGCCAGTGAAAAAGGCGCTAGTGTATACTCAGTAAATTTCAATTTCTGCATGTCAAGCAAATTTATTTCAAATGTGACGGAACAAGACACGGTAGATACACAAGACGCTAATGTGTCATCAGTACATTCGATGTTGGACATATATAAAGGTCTCACTGACGTAGTGAAGAGTTTATTTAATAATTTTTCTACACAACAAACCGAAAAACTTGACGAAAAATTTCGTGATTTTAAAAATGTCTAATCACAGAGGTTCGATAATTTAAGTCAAAATCTACGTACTGACCTTTCTAATGATTTAACATGCAAACTTGTCGATATGGGGAATAAACTGAAGGTGGAATTATTCACTGATTTATTTCAGGAGATAACAACCTAGATCAAAAAGCGTCATCTATAGACGAAGCACAAGAGGAAATGGCAGGTAAACTAAAAATCGTGAGTGACGTGCAGACTCAGATGCAAGAGGCCCAGTCGGAATTCTGCTTAAATTTAAGAACTATGACAGTTACTGTTCACGAGTTGCAGTCCTTACGTAAAGATTTGCCAGAAGAGGTACAGGAGCTGTCAGTGAAATTCAATAATTTATATTTAGGCACTAAGTTCATAAGGAAAGCACAAGAAAAAATCGAAGGCAAAGAATTTAAAGGATAGAGCCGAAGAGGAAATGTTAGATAAGGGTACGACTCTCGCACAGATGTCGTATAAGAGCGTAAGACCTGCGTCGAAGCAATTGAAGAGGTAGTAAACGAAAAGGAAAACGAATTGATTGCTAGTATTGAGCTACGCTTAAAGGCAGAGAAGTTGCAGAGTAGTGTAATTAATGTCGCGGGTGTCACAAGAGAGACTCCAATAGCAGGTAGTCAGGTGCAGTCGAGCAGGATAGATAGTAGTAATACTTATCAACCATTCGCTACCAGCATTTCAGAGGGAGAAGATAGGAATTACAAAATGCAATAGACACTGCCAATGTCAATACTAGCTGCGCTAACATATCCAGAATATAATCAGGTGCATCCAAACAATGCCACGGCGGCAAAAGAGAATACTGCATGTTTGTCTACTATATCAGCAGACAAGGGTCTGCTCCATCTTAAAATGGTTCAAATGACTCTAAGCACTATTGGACTTAACATCTGAGGTCATCAGTCCCCTAGACTTAGAACTACTTAAACCTGACTAACCTAAGAACATTACACATATCCATGCCCAAGACAGGATTCGAACCTGCAACCGTAGCAGCAGCGCGGTTCCAGACTGAAGCGCCTAGAACCGCTCGGCCACAACGGCTGACTGCTCCGTCATAGGTAATTTCCGATTTTTTCAACTGAGGTTAAGGAAACGAACCGCGTAGTGTTTATCAGAGCTATTAGCGAAGTGTTACCCCACAAATGGTCAGATGCACAGAAGATCCGGTTCGTTGTGGGGCACACACAGGATGATGTTTTATTGTGTGCAATAGATACGGCTGAGAGATGCCATACCTATTATCAATTTGAATGGGCTTTCTTGGAGAAATATTATTCCACAGCAGTGAGAGGCTATGTCGAGAGGTTATCAACCCATCACCATTCAGTAGTAAATATGGGGGACTGAGGAAGTATTTCGAAAAATACTTAAACAAAACTAGGTATTGGAAAACCCTGAAAATACTGAAAAGTCGCCTGCCCGCCCACATCACTACAACTGAAAATGATATAGAGTATTTCTTATCCACACTCGACTCGACTGATCTAATATACTGTACGAAGAGGGACCGTCGCAACCACAGAACATAAATACACAGTGCGCGCCTCTGCAAAATAGGCAACAGCAGAATGGCAACGGCGCAATAACCAACATGGTTGGCACCCGTGTGCCCCGTGCAACAACAATAATACACGAAATAATTATGGTAACGGGGGAAACCAAAAGCATAAACGAGGTTTCAAGGGAACTCACAAACAGAATTAAAAATA
Organism: Schistocerca nitens; assembly: GCF_023898315.1. Lineage (NCBI taxonomy): Eukaryota > Metazoa > Arthropoda > Insecta > Orthoptera > Acrididae > Schistocerca > Schistocerca nitens. The sequence continues at coordinate 497,325,561 of NC_064619.1, forward strand.
CTGGTTTATACCGAACAAAGGGGCTGTGGCCAATAAGTTCACAATGCACCCCCCGCAGGTGACAATAGCCAATACAGTGACTGGCAGAGCAGACCGTAAATAGACCATCCGGCAGTCCTCCAACTGGCAGTTACAATCAACGGAATAACAATTATATATCCAGTGAGGGTCAAGGTCAAAGAGAGTTTATTTCCAGGGCAGATCAAACTCACAAGGGTAGGTAATTGAAGCTATTCACAATGAAGACCAATCAGGAAAACTCGGACAGGTCGCAATAAGCCCCCATTCGCAGGCCAGTGAAAGTGAGGGAGGCATGCAGTTTATCCCAAATTACTTTCTCAGGTACGACCAAGAGGTAGATATGAAAGAAGAACTGTGTTGAGAAGATATAAGCAACTCAGACAAGGATAACGAGGAGTCAGTGCAAGCTGCAATTAATGCCTGAATATGTAATCTAGATGTACCTGTGGCACTTGACACAGGTGCATCGACAAATGTCATCTCACATGGTCTGTTTAACGAGCTGCAAAGACGATATTATGCACCAACCTTTCTGATGTATAATTGTTGTATTCTGGCCACAGTGGGCAGCGAGTCAGAAGGAGTTTAACTTCAGACATTAATACCCATTACCATCAGCAAAATTTCTCTAAAGTGTATTTTTCTGGTAGTGAAAAAACTTGCAGTAAACTGTCTGATTGGAATGGATACCTTTAGACAATAAAAACTACAGATTGACATAGGGAAGGAAAATGTTTCTTTACAATAAAAGAACAGAGGTTATCAGCAAATTTAACTAAAACCAGCACACCTGAAAACACACTCAAAGTGAGTACTGATATAAGAGTACAGTTCTCTTACCCAAACGTACTGTTTCTTGATACACAAAGGGGGTAACAGCTGTCTGAAGAAGACATGAACCCGGAGACTATCCGGGCCTAAGTAAGTGAAACTGCTTGCTTGTCAGAAGATCAGAAAGAGGAGTTACAAGGAGTAATACTTCGGTATGCACCAGTATTTAGAAGGAAACCCAGGGTAATAAAGGGTTGCGAGTATAAAATGGACGTTTACCCACACGAGACCTTCTGCTTTTCTTCATATACAATTCCTAGGGATAAAAGAGAAGCACTGAAATGATGATAAACTGGTAGGTCATACAACCCTACTATTCCACATATTGCAGTCCTATTTTAGCTACCGCCAAGCCTGACGGTAGTGTCAGGCTTGTGCTTGATGCCCGAAGTACCAACAAAATCTTTGTTCGCATCAGGACACACCTGAAAACCTTGAAGAACAATTACTGAAATTTCACATTGTGAAATACCTCACTATAATTGATTTAAAGACGACATATTGGCAAATAGCATTACATGACACTAGTGGGAAGTATACAGCCTTTGTATGTGGGGGAAGCAGCTATGACCATTATGTTTTGCCTTTTACCTTGAACGTGAGAGCTGCTGTTTTCATCCTGCATTGGACAATGTTTCACGAAAGAACTCCTCAATAGAGTCACTGTCTATGTTGATGACCTGTTAAATAGCTACTTACACATGGAAAGAATATGTGAGGCTTTTGGCACAGGTGTTATTCCAATTTACAGAATATATGGAGTAACAGTTAATTTAATGAAGTCAGTGTTTGGAAAAGAAATGGTCAAAATTTCTTGGTCATATTATCTCACCACAGGATATATTACCTGACTCAAGTAAACAGGATATGATCAAAAATTTCCCATCAACGCAAAACAAAAAAACAATTCAAGGCATATTTGGATTTGGCTTCATCTTTTAGGAAATACATTCCAGATCAGTTACTGAACAGTGATACATTGCTGAATCATTTGAGTAAAAACAGTCCATGGATATGGACCAAACAATGTCAAGCAGACTTCGACAAAATAAAGGAAGCCTTTCTATGAGTATCATCACACTGACACGTCACAGGATATTTGCTTGAGTACTGATGCTTCTTCATAGGGGCTCAGAGCATGCTTATTTCAGACTACTAAGGATCATGGGGAACTGACACTAAAGATAATCACTTTTTGGTAGTAGAACACTTTCTGAATCAGATTGGTCATATTTCGTGACAGAGTTCGAGGCTGTAGGGGTTATATGGGCATTTAACCCTTTGTGTCACAGTGGTTTCACTTGCGAAACCACTTTCTGCTGCATTGTATCCCTTTGCGGCATAGGTGACTCTGTGAAACCACCATCTCACCCTTGCTTGTAGTGCACTCTAGCGGAATTTCGATGAACTAACTTAATAAATCTTGAGAGAGCAACGCTGCGAACGGGAACAGGCATTCAGCGCGTGTTTTCCGTGCAAGTGCGACATATTGTGATTCATAGATTCATACACGTTGTTTTGTGTTATTCAGATGCTGTACTTTATTCAATGTAAGTAAAATTTTTATACACTCTACGACATATGTTCAAGATTGAAAATATGTCTAAATTTTGAATATAGCACATTATTTGAAATAATGAGAAGCACAAATGTTGGTGGTTTCGCTGGGAAATCACTATGCTAATATGATTGATATCTTTACCGCACAAAGCTTCTTTTCTTATATACAGTAAGTTATTTAACTTTTACTTCTATTTAGATGGACAAAACATACACCTTGGCGTAATTAGATGAGGCTACTGTCTACAACCTACTTTTTGAGGATATTCCAAGCGATTTATCAGAACTTCCAGAATCTGAAGAGGATGAAGATGGTAATCTAGAGGGTATTACTCAGGCCCTTGGACAGGAAGCCTCCACGCTCCTACCTTCTTTAACAGCTGAGAAAGAAGTTTCTGGAGCTCCAGCTGATGTCAGTGAACTTCTTCCTTTCACCCAAGACTTTACAGAACCAAAGTGTGTACGTGAGTTCGGTGATTATGATCATGTACATTTTGTGGAAGAAACTGGGTCTTCGCCCAATTTCTATAATCTTTCTTCCCCAGGTGACTTTTTCCTTGAACTTTTTACGAATCAGACATTGGAGGAAATAGTGTATCAGAAAAATTTATATGCTATGCAAAAGAGTGGTAGCATCAATCCCCACCCTACAAATACAGATGAGATGAAAGTGTTTTTAGGTATTAATTAACTTATGGGTGTAAAAGCACAACCTAGTTTTAGGGATTACTGGTCATTTTTCCCAGCATTGCAGGATGAATACATTGCTCAAAGAATGCCATTGAATAGATTTGTGTGGCTCCTTTCTAATTTACATCTAAATGACAAGGAAAAACAACCACAAAGGGGATCAGTAGACCATGAAAAACTATATAAACTACGACCATTGCTAAATTCTCTCTCCACAACCTACAAAAATTGTTACAAGCCATCTAAGAAATGAAGCATTGACGAGTCAATGATTAAGTTCAAAGGGCGATCATTAATGAAAATGTGTATGCCACAAAAACCCATAAAAACGTGTTACAAAGTGTGGGTAAGGGCGTACGAAATGTGATACATATGTGAGTTTCAAATCTACACAATGAGAAATGGAACCCAGGTAGAAAAGCACCTAGGTGGAAGAGTTGTTACTGATTTGACATCACTGGTAGGTCAGGGTTATGGAATCTATATAGAGAACTATGTCAGTACCATTGTTCAAAAACCTTCTATTAGATAAAATATGTGCCTGTGGCACAATTAAAAGTGTCAAGAAGTACTTGCCAAAAGATTTTAAATCTGATAAATGTCATACTCGTGGGGAATCAGAGTGGAGGAACTGGGAGGGAGTAACCTGCACTAAATGGATGGACAAAAAAACCTGTTATTTTTCTCTCAGACTTCCATAATCCAAACCAAGAAGCCACAGTGAACTGAAGAAAAAAGATGGCTCTCAGGAAGCAATAAAATGTCCGAATGTCACAAGTGACTACAATACTTCAATGGGTTATGTTGACCAAGCAGACATGCTCAAATCAAGTTATGAATTAGACAGGAAAACAAGAAGTGGTGGCTCAAAATATTTTTCTATTTCTTGGACCTCACTGTCGTGAATGCCTGTCGTATATAAAATAAAAAGTGGAGGAACACCACTGAAATTAAAAGATTTTAAGATACTAGTGGTTGAGGGTCTGTTTGTGCAAGGCAGCATTTCTCCTGTCAGGAAAAGGAAAGCAATTTCCTGGCCATCATCATATAAGAAGACATTTAGAATGAAAGTCTCTGTGGATAAAAGACAATCCAATGAACTGCATATTCCTACTCATAGCAAGTCGAAACGCTGTGCAAAATGTAGTTCAAAGAGGAGCCTCATAGGACCAGGTGGCCATGCAAAGTATTTGATTTTGGATTGTGCCTAACAGATAAAAAACTATTTTTTGAAGTATCATGAAAAGTAGAAAACGAGTGTAAGTAATGTACTTTGAAATTTTGCATTAAACAATTTTTTGGGACATCAGTTTATAAAAAAAATCTATGAAAGAAAGTGTAACATTATTGTAATAAAATATTGAAAATTGAAAATTAGTGGATTTCTGAAAGACATTGAACAACCCCTTGTGTCACAGTGGTTTCATAGTGAAACCACCTATGTATATTTTTTATAAAAATTGAAAAAATGTTAAAAAATCCGTAATGTGCTCCAGTAATCTAATAGAGAAGGGTAAGATCAAATTTCGGTGCATAACAAGTCCAAAAGTATTTGTGTGACACAAAGGGTTAAGAAATTTTAGTACTGCTTATGGGGCAAGCACACCAAAGTCTACTGTGACCACCAAGCACGTCTTCTGTTGATGTTCAAATTATTACATCACAGGTTACCCATGTGGTGAATGTACTTGCAGGAGTTCAATATTGAAATCGTATACATCAAGAGTAAACAAAACGTAGTAGTAGACCCATTGTCATGCTTACCTCAAGGGCTCCACGAATTCTTACAATTTACAGAACAGAACTCTGAAATTAGGTTTCTACTTATGCAGGATGAGACACAACAACCATATTATTTAAAGATATATAAGAGTTTAGAGCAATTGCATGATGGAGACACACGATGGGAAATAGCAAGGTCGAAATTATCTGAAAATAACGACGAGAATTTGAAGAAATTCTATTCTGTGTACAAGGGAGTCCTATTTCTTCGGCGCACACAAAATCAAGAACAATGGTGTGTGTGTGTGTGTGTGTGTTTACCAGAAGGTAAACGCATGGGGTCACTGTGGGGTTTCCAAATGCATCAACAAAATAAATAGGTACTGCTATTTTCCCAACTTACGGAGAGGAGATCTCCACGTAATTCGGAAGTGCATTACTTGCCAAAAGACGAAGCACTGAACCAAGTCCAAGTTGATTGAACTGCATCTTATACTGCCCACAAAACTTTTAGAATTAGTGTCCTTGGATTCTACTGGACCTATCCACAAGGGAAGGGAGTTGTCAAATACGTTATTGCTGTGTACGATGTTTTCACAAAATATGTTATGTTGTATGTAGTGCGGTTTGCGACTGCAGGTTCTGTTATTAGGAGGATTGCAGAAGATTATCTCCTAGGAGTGGGGAAGCCGCAGATATTGTTAACGGACAATGCATCGTGCTTTGTAGGCAATAGTTGGAAAGAATTTGCTAACACAAACAAGATGAAGCGTATATTAGTATCCAGATTTCACCCCGAGGCATGCCCAATAAAAATGATATTCAAAGAATTTAACAGGTCTACACGTACCTATACATCCCAGAAGCACACATAATGCGTTGAGTTTGTCTCACCATTTCACCAAATTATTAATAAGTTACCACACACTTTAACCGGTTTCACACATACTAAATTGATGTTTAAAAGGAGAAAAGTCGACGGGTGGGAAAAACTATTCCCTAAGATACCTAGGGGAGGGATGTCAGTCGAAGAAAAAGTACAGCAATCTTTGATTAATCTGGAGGAAAACGCTGAACGGAGGAGAAAGTTGTACCACAAGAGATTGTGGCACATTGTACAGTTTCAAGCAGGACAAGAAATTTTACTAAGAACACACCTTAAATCTACGAAATATGGGAAGCTAAATAGTAGAGGGCAGCTTTTATACACTGGGCCATTTGTTGTGACCAAAATCCCACATCTAGATGCACATAGTTTAGCCTATCCTAATAGTGGAAAGGACTAGGGAATTTATCCTCACTAGGATCTAAGAGAATTCGTACACAGTGGACAAAGGTCAAACGTCTCTTAAGGTATTGTACATAAACAAATGAAATATTTTAATATAATATGTACATAACAACTGTGCACTTAGTTTTAAGAGAAAATTATCATTTAATGTTTATATGTTTTTAGATGGAAGGAAGGTAAGTTATAGTAATTTAAGACTCTGTTTCATGTCAAAAGGCTATATGAAGCCTGAATACCAAAAGCGAACGCAGTAGTGGCGATTAATTCTACAACACGTGCATTTCCCACATACGCTGTAACAGTGCACTCGAGATGTAAGCAAGTGAACTAACATTACGAGACGGAGAGGACGAGCTGGTGTATAGGGAGCTAACACATAGTCAGCAACATTAGCTCATGCGCAGAAATAGCTCAGTCAATTGCGCCATCAAATAAGCTATCTTCTGGAGGTTTCAATATAAGTTAATTACTATTAAAATGAAGGAGTCTACACTATAAGGATAAAACTAATACAGTAAAAAGGTTTAAAATAAAAGAAAATTTACAGGGGAAGAAAGAATATCTACCTACAGAAACCTATCTACGGACTACTCTAAAATTTACAGTATTTACAAATTGACACAGTAGTTACAAACACAATGGATAAAACACTATAAGTATCTGCATGCAACGAAAGAAAGAATAATTGCAGGACTATGGTTACATTCTGAGCAAATTACGAAAGATAATGAGGTTGTGTCCGTCTACAACAACACACATTAAATGCTGGTATAATATAAGTCGAAACGGCGGACATACTCTGAATATTTGCGCTCTTATAAAAGAAGGATTGGTTTTGAGAATTAAAAAGGAGTTAATGAATTTACACATCCACGTATTTAAACTAAAAGGATACGTGTGTGAGGAGAAAAATGACACGTTAGTTAGCCGGGGAGCGACTACACTCTTAGTTTCTAAATTATTATTAAGTTGCTTTTCCAGGTAACCATGCAAGGACACATTCTGGTAAACGCAGAAAGCAGAATTTAGGTAACTGGCACCAAAGAAAACGAGCGACACGGCAGTTTGAGTAATTATATGAAGATAAATATGTGTATGAATGTGACAGTGTTTACATAAAAAGATAACAGTACATAGAATGTTGTTAAATGAAGCTTAGGTGTAGTACTACCAAGGCGAAAAGGGGTCAAACCAAATATTGAAAAGCGCAAGCTACTGATATGAGAGCCAAATATGCGTATCCATGATGCATTTACACGAGATTACCACTTATCTGAACGTTCTTCTACAATATTTTCTAGGCACAGCCTGCATAGTGATATATTTAAGTATACTATACACACAAGAGTAGTATCCTGAAGTATGGATGTAAGTTAGATACAATGAATTACGCTCACTGCAGGTACTTCCATCCATGTAATACTGACAACTTATTTGACTTTGCACTGTCATAATTCTGCTATTAGTTAAGCAAACAATGAGTAAGTAGTTTCACAAAGATAGAAAGAAGGGTGCACAGAGAGTTTACTCAGTTATTCTATGGTGTGTAAATTGGAGATTGCAGCAGCAAATGAAAGAAGACTGCTTCTTTCCACTCCCTGTCACAATTCCTTGTAGATCAGCAGACGCTTTCCTGGTAGACTTGAGAGAAGCGGGGCTAAGTATAGCTATGTTCGCTTTGGTTGGTTAATGAGTAATGAAGATTTCTTCTCTTTCGTTAACAATTTGGATTTACAGGTGCTTGAGTCAGACGAAACGTGAGGACAGCGGTTTATGCATATCATCAAACTTGATATATTTATATCGTCCTCTTAACCTTGAGACTGAAAAAACGATTTTTACCATTATTCTGTGTAAGGTAATACTATTCCTTGAACTCAAAGATTAAATGAGTTACTTGCTCTTGACAAATCTATAAGAGACGAACAGCCTTTGAATGGTCAAAGAAAATGTCAAGTATTGTGTATTTAAAATGTCAGAATATGTTGTGTGCTTTCTAAGGGCGAAAGAGAAATCTTAAAGGTCATGCAATGGTACTGAAATGTTGCTTTTTGCGCAAATTATAAATGTTGTAGTTAATCTGAAGGTGAATGTGTATTAATTGTACTTTGTATGTAGATACAGGCTTATGTATGTTTATGTTAAATCGTATGATGTTGAACTGTAATGCTTATTTTGTATATATGAAACCATATATGTACTGACAAAACAGAGGTAAGAGGAAATATTAAATTATCAAACGCTTGGCGTGTGCTGTAAAGAAGTACATTTACGTGTGTCTTAGTGAGTGAAAGTGTGGGTTCTTACAATGAGCCTGCAAAATGTCTGAACACAAAAGGCAATACTGATCCTACCTCTTAGCTTAGTAGACAGACTGAAAAAAGGCAAATCTGAGTATGGGGTAATAATGTATGTTCTAGAACATTTTGTTAGTGTAGGTTGCTTACATTCAGGGGCAGACTTCATTTATTTATGACCCTCTCCTCTTAACCTATTGTTCTGTTAATTGATTAATGAACCCCTGGTGGTTGATTTATGACCCCCTGGGGATAATCTGTCCTTCTGAGAAGCCCACCACACCTTCCTCTGCCCCTCCATTTCTCCCATCCCTCTCCTCTCCCCCTTGCCAAGTAAACTTTTGATATCACAGTAATCGACAAATTAATTAAATCAATCAATTAATTATCCCCTCTCTTTGGGAAATCCCCCAATCCTCCCACTCCTCTCCTCTGTCTGGAAATTGGTGGCAAAAGGAATCAGTCTGTGTTGGAGGGGAAGGATCTCGCGACAGGGGATTCAATTGCATAGCAAAGGATATATTGTTGTTGATAATTCTTCTGGGTTATAAGGCCGTGGTCCATGGAATTCTTCAATTCCTAACGTTTCGTCCAATACTACGTTGGACATCTTCAGAGGTATGGCTGGACATACCTCTGAAGATTTCCAACGAAGTATTGGACGAAACGTTAGGAATTGAAGCATTCCATGGACCACGGCCTTATAACCTGGAAGAATTATCAACAACAGTACCATCCGGTCGTGAAAGCCTTCGTTGTATGATTAAAGGATATATTGTTTATTTCTAACGTTCAGTTCACAGGGGTTGAATCCCTCTTTTATTTGGTGTGAAAAGTTGATCATTCTATGCTGCTTGGGAAGCTGCAGATCTTCTAAAAAATATCCAAAAGAAGTAATTCAGTAGATCGCTCTTTTTCCGATCGCCCAAGGAATACCTTCATGAAATACTGAGCATCCGTAATTACTCCATTAAAGATCTTTCGATACCATCTTCACACCTACTGCAAGGCAGACGTGCCGGCTGCTTCCTGTACTCCCGCACACGCAGGTCAGAAGAAAGACCACACACATTACGCCTGCTCGGGCCCGCGACTGGTGTCGGCTGCCTCACCGCCAGTCGCCTCGCATGTTACACACAAAGCGCCGTATCTTGCGGCACGCAGATCAGAAATTGCGTTAATCTGAGAACAAAACGTCAGGTCACGGCAACCCTTTGATACTGATACCTGAGAAATTCCATTCGAAACACATGCTCTATCTCTCCCTCTCTCTCTCTCTCTCTCCCTCTCTTTCTCTCTCCCCCCCCCCCCCCCTCTTTCTCTCTCTCTCTCTCTCCTTCTCTCAATCCCAAGTAGTTGCTTCTTGTTAGTGTGAACCAATGTATGCAAACACACGCAGACCAAGATATCCTCCCGACCCTCTTCCCTTCCTTCCCTCCCCCTCCCTTGCCGCCCTCCCCCCCCCCTCACCACTCATGCAGATCTGGCGTTCGTAGTCGGTACATCCCTTTGTTCTCAGACTTCTGGAACAAAGACATTCGCAAAGAAGTTGGTAGCATCTTTCATGTGTCACTCCAACACTACCTTTGTCCTGAACAAAGTAGTGGATACCTGGTAAACCCCCAGTTGTGGATGTCTTGGAAATATTGAGTCGTATGAATAAAACAGAGAATATACTTTATACTCAGATGTTCGGAGAAAGTTCTCTGGTTGGCAAGAATAAAGCGAGTCTGAGAATATACTTCACCCGAGTATGTTGTCAGTGTGGGTTGAAGGGTGGGGGAAGTTGCTCAAAGCAAAGAATGAGTCGTATGAATAAAACAGAGAATATACTTTATACTCAGATGTTCGGAGAAAGTTCTCTGGTTGGCAAGAATAAAACGAGTCTGAGAATATACTTCACCCGAGCACGTTCTCAGTGTGTGTTGAAGGGTGGGGGAAGTTGCTCAAAGCAAAGAATATTCTCCGATTTCGTATGAATAAAGCCAAAGAAGTTTCTCACAGGCGGAGAACATTCTCTGTTTTTGTGAGTGAGCTCCGTAGCATACTTCGAGCTGAGTGAGTTGTGTTGTGATTAAGCGTTACCGAGTGTTTTTAGCGAAAATGGCGGAATTTATGTTTCTTGAAAGGCAAAAAAAGATATACGTAGTACGCAGGAACACAGAAGAAAGGAACTGTAGAAGTTTGTATAGATTTAACAGTCAAAGCATTAATTGGCTGGCGAATCACTTTCTTCCGGAAAATCACGAAAGAAGAGGAGGCGCCCTTTCCAATGAATGCAAAATGAAAATATTTTTGCGCTATTTAGCGGATCCAGGCTTTCAGATAGGTGTAGGAGAAGATTTGGGAGTACACCAGACTACAGTATCACTAACATTTTCGTATGTTCTACAACAGGTCAACAGGAAAGCACCATTGTGGATCAGATTTCCGAGAAATATTAACGAACTAGAAACAGCGAAAGTTAAATGGCAATCGAGATACAAGTTTCCATGTGCGGTAGGGGCCCTAGACTGCACTCACATACCTACAATGAAACCTTCTTCACATGGAGACGAATACGTTAATCGAAAGGGCTTTTCATCTATAAATGTGCAGCCGACGTGTGACAACAGTGAAATGTTTACGAGTGTTGATGCTTCATGGCCAGGGTCTGTACATGACGCTAGGATATGGAGAAACTCCGATGTGTATCGTATATTGCGTGAGAACCAGTGCAACGCCCTAATTTTAGGAGACGAAGGATATGGCATTGCACCGTGGTTAATGACATCATTTCAAAATCCCGAAACACCTGATGAGAGGGCATACAACAGACTTCACTCCAAGGAAAGGGTGATAATAGAACGGTGCTTTGAACAGGTGAAAAGGCGTTTCCCAATTCTCCAAAATAAAATAAGGCTTGCCCAAACAAAAATCCCCAGTGTTTTGTTTTGCACAACGTAGCAAAACATGTAGGGGATGAGGATTTTGAGGCACCTAGTGATGACAACAATCTTCCAGTACTGGGAGAAGAGGAAGCAGCAAACGTACGTGTACGTGGAACAAATAGAAGACGGGAAATTGTGAATGTAATACGACAACTGTAATGTATGGGAGTCTGTCCAAACATCGAATAATTAAACCCAATTTGTATATTTTTGTAATTACAATAATTATTCTCTCATGGAAATAAAGCACAGTGCTCTGATGTTACATAATAAAATGCTGTTTAGTGTTTTTTTTTTCATTCTCTATCATCGATTTTACTTTCAACAAAGATTGTTTAACATGTAACTATTCAAACTGGAACAGAATTTTCAGATACTACTGTAAATAGCTTTGGACACAACAGGTTAACATGAACTGCTGGAACCTTAATGTAATTTCTGTACTGTAACTTCAGCAGATTGATGGCACAAGTTTTTATTTTACCTTATCAAAAATGTTCCAAGGATGTGGTGAAGGTTTTTGCCAGGTGCTACAGTGAATAAGTGCACAACTGTCTAACCTGCAGTATTTAAAATAGAAACAAGTTACTGTTTTTGCTTTACTGTGCCAAAAATTAGTGGTGAAGGTATTTGCCAGATGCTATAGTAAATAAGTGCACAACTGTCTAACCTGCAGCATTTAAAATACAAACAAGTTACTCTTTTTGCTTTACTTTACCAGAAATTGTTTAAAGGATGTGGTGAACATACTTGCCAGGTGCTACAGTAAATAAGTGCACAACTGTCTAACCTGCAGCATTTAAAACACAAACAAGTTAATCTTTTTGCTTTACTTTACCAGAAATTGTTTAAAGGATGTGGTGAAGATATTTGCCAGGTGCTACAGTAAATAAGTGCACAACTGTCTAACCTGCAGCATTTAAAATACAAACAAGTTACTCTTTTTGCTTTACTTTACCAGAAATTGTTTCAAGGATGTGGTGAAGATACTGGCCAGACACAAGAATGTAAGTGCATTTCTGCTGATTTCGTTTCAATATGTTCAATTGGTACAATAGCACCAGCCTTTGCAGCTCTGAAGTAGACAAATTGTCTCATCTGTTTCCACACTTAATCTCCGACGTTTAGACACTCTCTCATGCCCAGAAGCCGACGATTGAGAAGGTATGACGACTTCGGGGCCCATGAGATCCATATGGTCGGCTGCAACAATTAATGGTAGCTGCAAAATTGATTCTTATTCATACAATGTGCAGTTTGTGTCAGCTACTTCCGAATTCCGTGGTGAAGTGATGACAGAGGTGGTACCACCACCTACTTCACAAGATCCTAATAAAAATTTAAAAAAAGTAATAGTAGTGTGTCAGGATTCAGTTTCTAGTTATTAAATATACCAAACAGGTTTACGCAGAAACGTGGGAGGGGTTCGTCCAATTTCATGCATAGTACACTGTGATACTTTTACTGAAAAGTGGTGATATAGTAGACGAAATTTACCAAACATTGTTTCATTTTCACATGTTAAAAATACGTATTTTTCTGAATCACAATTTCAAAGCATTAAGCACGTAATAAAAAAATGGGAAAGTATGGGACTTACCAGGAACTCTGGGGATAGTTGGGTTGCAGTCATCTCCGTCCATAAACTTTAAAAATGTCTGCTCCCAATTTTTCAGGGAAATCTTAATGTCTCCCGTCTTATTAACATGCGCCTTGGCCTTGATACGGGATTTCATGTTGTGCAGTTTCTTCATTATGTGCCCGTCCGTAATTTCTTTCCCGAAACTAACCATATAACGGTGTTGTATTTCTTTAATACAATCCGCCTTCTCTCTTTTTGCGGCCGGAGTTGGCGATTTACTGATGATTGCCGGGTAATCTTTAATAATGTTGACAAAGGCTAATTCTGAGTCTCCCATTTCGGCACAGAAGTAACTGGAGAAAAACTTTCTGTATCACAAAACACACGCAAACGAAACAAACTGAGAACCGAAGATGTTGGATTTTAATGTCTTTGCTGAGAACTTACTCAGTTAGGAGGGGAGGTAGAGAGAAAGTACTCCAGGGTCAGTGATTATGCTTCCTAGTTCTTATTCATACGAAACTGAGAACTTTCTTTGAGAATGTTCTTTTGCTCTGAGTATCAACTCTGGAGAATGTTCTCGTTTTTATTCATACAACACAAACCCTCACTCAATCAGACTGATTGACTAATGAATGAAATCACCCTTTGTGTGTGGCCCGTTTTTCCTTGCATCCTATGTATGGGTACAAGGACTGGAATATTTGGTGGGATTCAATCCTGCAACTGCCTGCTTTCCAAATGCTATTCTTCTCCCTTCTGGATTTTCCCCCCTTACCTCCTATTGATTAATACTGGCACAATTGGGTCATTTGCAGGAAGTTAATTACGTTGGAGTTACCAGAAAATTTCAAATTTCAGGTTGATTGCATGCTATGTCCTTAAACAATTTGTGGCACGGGCTGGACAGATACCCATCCCACCATCGGAAACAATAAACTGATCAATCGGGAATTTGCTGTTGCGATTGGGTTTTTAAAGCGCTATAGAATTCCTAACTAGGTTCTCTCTGCTACATTCGGAAGTAGAAGGAAGGACCTACTTCATGATAGGATAGAGACAATAACAAATACTACTGCAAGAAATGTATTAAGAAGCCAGTAAACACGACACACTTAAATGACGATCCAGTCTGTAGTATCAGTTGTCGTGGCTAGATGTCAGAGATCACTGAAACATTTGCATATCCCGTGCGCTCACCCCCTAAATGTCCATACGCAGCATGCCTGTCCCCTCATACACCACCAGTACCATTGCTCAGAGGCTAGAGGAAACTGCTGTCGTGACCGCAGCCACAGTCGTGGACGCGCACGTCTGCCAAAGTGCACCACCCCAGCCATGAAGGGCATCCAGGGATGACTGGACTGGTAGGAATTCAGATATTATCAATATGTCCAGCGCTGACACCTGGCAGTGATAAATACTGACTCATTCAATTTTTTACGAAAATACAGGCAACACACGCAATGGCGAAGACAGCCCAATGATTAATGAGTATTAGTTCACTATTCAGCTATCCACAGAGCTCTTCAAGGGCTGGTGCTGGGACTTGTCCGGCATGCTGTGTGCAAGAACTGACTAGCTGGCTGGCCAGAACTTTTCTTTGCATCCACTGCTCACAACAGCCTTAACCCAGAAATGTCAATTCATTCCAGTCACCAACTACTCTCGCCACTCATTGGAACGGCCATCAGAGTCGTCCTAGGAAACCAGCCACACATTTATCACTGTAATTACAATAAAATATGACAATTGCAGCCCCAATTTGGTGACATTCGACAATGAGCGAAGTATTGGAGATATCTCCTCCTGACGGCTGTAGCTACGGGACGAGTCTCACGTTGAAATATCAATATATATATCCTCCTTATGATTGGATATAACTTTCCGCGTAAAATCTTTCGTTCGACTTATGGCTATCGATGCGCTGAAATTGAAACCTTCCTCATCAAATCCATACCTCCCTTACGACTGCTCATAGTCATTTTCTTTGCACATGTCGGAACACTGACCACAGTAACTTTACATCCCAACAGATACTTTATAAGCCTGCTGATCACAGCGAATCTATCGCACATCCTCTACGAAGTACAATGCTTCGCCAATAACTGAGCACTGGTGACATGAAACAATATTGAGCGAAAATCAGCAATCGATGGACACGCTCCATTTCTTTTTCTTGCGAGTGGTACCAGTATGTCTTAGGAACAGATACGAAATCGTCTTATAAGCGACTAGCTATTAAAAACACCATCGCAACGACCATGTCACTGTCGCCCTGCAAAAGAAAGCAATCTTGATTCTACAGGCACACAAAAGTATGGCTAACGATATCCATGTTAAAAATTACACATCGAGGTATGGTATTGTTTCCGAATGAAGTGGCCTTCCGCACAAATACAACGACATTTAATATAGATGGTGGTTGCGGGGTGTGTATTAACAGATCGAAAGCGCGAGTGAACATCGCCAGCGCTGCAAGCTCGTAATAAAATCGCCCTCATCACCGAATTTAGAAAAGTCATTCGGCTAAGAAATGTGGTACTAAGCTGATATTTGCAAATCCCTCATGCCACCACTAGATGTTTCCCACAATAACAAACATTATCTGTAACACAATCTATCTCGATACCATGCAGACAGTGTAACAGAGGTTTTGTGATGCATCCATAGGGTTATAGGCGAGTAAGGATGAGAAAGACGACATACAATAGGTGGCGTACTATGTGAGGAATCACATTAAAAAAAAGCAAAATTCTATGACCAATACACTGATTTTTCAGATCTGTAGTCTTGCGCTTTCTGGTAGAAATTTATCAGTGATTTGTAATCAAGTCTTTCCATTCAACTGCACACTTGCATTGGTTCCTATGGAGATGTCTTTTAATGATTATAGCCACTGATGAATTATATTTGTGGCACTTTGATGTCTCGAAACGAGTCACCTTTTTCCAACCTAACTGCTACGGACCCTACATTCTTTTAGACAGTCTCTATGCATCTTATAACTGTGCCTCAGCCTCTGCGCCGCCCACCCTGCAGTATTGTCCATGTGATCATTCCAATTTAAGTCAGAACTGAGCGGAAGTCCGCGAGCACTATATCTCCCACCTTCTGTATCCCATGGCGAAACAGGGTGAACTGAGTTAATGACACAGGACCGTGTTTTGATCACTTGGTGGAAATGGGAACATGATGTCATAGCTCCGCCAACCATACACAATGTGTCAGACTAGCACCAAACGAAGCTTTCTCCTGGAACACAAGGTAGTAGAAAAGAGAGTACGAGCAGTTATGATGGTGTTTCTTATCAGGAAAATAGGAAGACTTCAGATCACATGGGAACTGGAAGAAGGACGACGAGTTTCCTACTGCATTGCAGTGCATTTCCTAACTACATAGAGGAACTGCAGTCCAAAGGAGATCTGCGTCTCTCAGGGTGCATTCATGTCTGTCACCCAAACATTCTCTCCCTCCTTGTTATTTTGTACCATCCAACAGAGAAGAACTATGAACTATAAAAACTTCGCTTGAGTCACCCCATAGAGAACTTGATAAGATATTACTGTATCCCTCTCTTCTGACAAATCAAAAACAAATACCGTCTGCATGCTGACATCAACCATATGTGATGATGCTATTACATACACAGGCATTGCTCCACTGGAGCAGGTGGTTAGTGATCGAAGTCGCTTGCACAGACCAGCATAAAATTTCGTTGCCCACGATGTAGGAGGACCATATCCCACAGACTATCAGTCACATGAAAGGGTCCCTGTGTTGTTCTTTCATAAGCAGTATGAGACAATGTTTTTCTGCTGTAACATATCCAGTCAGTGTATGACTACATTTTTGTACACTGCCATACAGTTGGTTTTTCCAACATGACTTTGAAGTCTCTCTCGGATGCTAAGCCGACATTAACACGTTTTGATCCATCAGCTCTCACAGAAAGCTGGGCATCGCACTGTGTAAACTATTCCGCTTTCACAACACACAGGGTGGTTGAATTAATAAGGGACAGAGGCGGTGTTTCTTATTGACAAAAATGTGGAGCATATCACAACATATGGAAACGGTAAGAGTTTGTGACATTGTGGAGCATTTCCAAACAGCTGTCCAAAGGTGATGATCTCTACATTTACTCTCATCTTCCTTGGCTGACATGCAAGCTGATATCTAGATGTTCCATTTCGAAGAGACCAAGAGCATTGATTCCCCATATTATAGCCATGTGCACCACCACTGTTTCGGTGCTGGCCATCCCTGGAAGGTGTTGCTCCCACCAAGACTCTCTATACCTCGAATAAGTGACGTCAGTCAATCATTATGTGGTAATCAACAGCATACCACTGGATGGGTGAGATGGAAAAGGCATCGTTGATATGGTATGATGTAATAAGCACCACAGCTGATAGTGTGATCAATTCCAGATATTTTTACCAGTTTTTCCGCAATTTCAGCGCTGACCCACGACATGGCAGCATGTTTTCCAGTTTCCATACTGTCGCTAAACCACCCCTCCACTACTTTGCTTGTACTATATATTAGGTTGCAAATGTAGATAGATGACTGTACAGTACGTCTATTTCCGGCCGCGGTGGCCGAGCGGTTCTAGGCACTTCAGTCCGGAACCGCGGGACTGCTACGGTCGCAGATTCGAATCCTGCCTCGGGCATGGATGTGTGTGATGTCCTTAGGTTAGTTAGGTTTAAGTAGTTCTAAGTTCTAGGGGACTAATGACCTCAGATGTTAAGTCCCATAGTGCTCAGAGCCAGTACGTCTATTCGTGGTTAATTCTCGGAAATATACACCAAAGTAAACCAGACAGCGTCCTATAACGATGCAGTTAGGTTATCTACATATTTATAGCACTTTGATCATAGTCCAGAATTTATGATTACAATTGCCTGTCATTCCCTATGTGGATAGGAGTCAAAGAGATCCTCGCATTCATATCATAAAGCTGGAGATTGGAAGATCTCCTCACATTCTCTATTCCACGTCTTGTGAAGGAACAGAATGAGCTCAATCCATAACTGCCGTTCAGCGGAGACTGTTCCACATCAATCTTACTCACGGCCCCATCCAAGTGCACAAAATCTCTCCAGATGCGTGCACATCGAAGAGGTTAGCACCTCTTATCGGTGTGTATTAGATATGGGATTGTCGTGGTGATATAACAGACGGTTAAGAAGGAACGCGTGGTTTATGCACGTTGGAGTGTCAGACAGATGGAGTTTAAAATATTTTACTTAAATGTACTGTGCTATCAATTATAAAGTGTTGTTCTAGTGTCTGGGGTCAGAACCAAGAAGGTACTGGCGAGAGAGAAATGATCATAGAACATAAACACACACACCCCTAAGGCTACATTGTTCTCCACTTGCTATAATGTTAAAGCCATGTGCTTTCTACATCTACATCTACATTTATACTCCGCAAGCCACCCAACGGTGTGTGGCGGAGGGCACTTTACGTGCCCTCCCTTTCCTATTCCAGTCGCGTATGGTACGCGGGAAGAACGACTGTCTGAAAGCCTCCGTGCGCGCTCTAATCTCTCTAATTTTACATTCGTGATCTCCTCGGGAGGTATAAGTAGGGGGAAGCAATATATTCGATACCTCATCCAGAAACGCACCCTCTCGAAACCTGGCGAGCAAGCTACACCGCGATGCCGAGCGCCCCTCTTGCAGAGTCTGCCACTTGAGTTTGTTAAACATCTCCGTAACGCTATCACGGTTACCAAATAACCCTGTGACGAAACGGCCGCTCTTCTTTGGATCTTCTCTATCTCCTCCGTCAACCCGATCTGGTACGGATCCCACACTGATGAGCAACACTCAAGAATAGGTCGAACGAGTGTTTTGTAAACCACCCCCTTTATTGATGGACTACACTTTCTAAGGACTCTCCAAATGAATCTTAACCTGGTACCCGCCTTACCAACAATTAATTTTATATGATCATTCCACTTCAAATCGTTCCGCACGCATACTCCCAGATATTTTACAGAAGTTACTGCTACCAGTGTTTGTTCCGCTATCATATAATCATACAATAAAGGATCCTTCTTTCTATGTATTCGCAATACATTACATTTGTCTATGTTAAGGGTCAGTTGCCACTCCCTGCACCAAGTGCCTATCCGCTGCAGATCTTCCTGCATTTCGCTACAATTTTCTAATGCTGCAACTTCTCTGTATACTACAGCATCATTCGCGAAAAGCCGCATGGAACTTCCGACACTATCTACTAGGTCGTTTATATATATTGTGAAAAGCAATGGTCCCACAACACTCCCCTATGGCACGCCAGAGGTTACTTTAACGTCTGTAGACGTCTCTCCGTTGAGAACAGGATGCTGTGTTCTGTATGCTAAAAACTCTTCAGTCCAGCCACACAGCTGGTCTGATATTCCGTAGGCTCTTACTTTGTTTATCAGGCGACAGTGCGGAACTGTATCGAACGCCTTCCGGAAGTCAAGAAAAATAGCATCTACCTGGGAGCCTGTATCTAATATTTTCTGGGTCTTATGAACGAACAAAGCGAGTTGGGTCTCCGGAATCCATGTTGATTCCTACATAGTAGATTCTGGGTTTCCAAAAACGACATGATACTCGAGCAAAAAACATGTTCTAAAATTCTACAACAGATCGACGTCAGAGATATAGGTCTATAGTTTTGCGCATCTGCTCGACGACCCTTCTTGAAGACTGGGACTACCTGTGCTCTTTTCCAATCATTTGGAACCTTCCGTTCCTCTAGAGACTTGCGCTACACGGCTGTTAGAAGGGGGGCAAGTTCTTTCGCGTAATCTGTGTAGAATCGAATTGGTATCCCGTCAGGTCCAGTGGACTTTCCTCTGTTGAGTGATTCCAGTTGCTTTTCTATTCCTTGGACACTTATTTCGATGTCAGCGATTTTTCGTTTGTGCGAGGATTTAGAGAAGGAACTGCAGTGCGGTCTTCCTCTGTGAAACAGCTTTGGAAAAAGGTGTTTAGTATTTCAGCTTTACGCGCGTCATCCTCTGTTTGAATGCCATCATCATCCCGGAGTGTCTGGATATGCTGTTTCGAGCCACTTACTGATTTAACGTAAGACCAGAACTTCCTAGGATTTTCTGTCAAGTCGGTACATAGTATTTTACTTTCGAATTCACTGAACGCTTCACGCATAGCCCTCCTTGCGCTAACTTTGACATCGTTTAGCTTCTGTTTGTCTGAGAGGTTTTGGCTGCGTTTAAACTTGGAGTGAAGCTCTCTTTACTTTCGCAGTAGTTTCCTAACTTTGTTGTTGTACCACGGTGGGTTTTTCCCGTCCCTCACAGTTTTACTCAGCACGTACCTGTCTAAAACACATTTTACGATTGCCTTGAACTTTTTCCATAAACACTCAACATTGTCAGTGTCGGAACAGAAATTTTCGTTTTGATCTGTTAGGTAGTCTGAAATCTGCCTTCTATTACTCTTCCTGAATATTAGCCACGCAAAGAGCAATGATTTTAATAGTCTAATGCAGGACATATATGTCCAACATCTGACATACTTCCATGCTGCAAGTTTTCTATCCAAATCACTACTGTGACAAACTTTCAGATGATAAAACTACTTCCTTCTACACCAACGAAACTCATAGATTATTTATGGTAATGCACAAATTACCTTTCTGGAAGTGTATAGTGCCCACTGTTCACATCCAATTATGGTTCAGAAATTATACTATGCTCACATCAGTCCTATAAAATAATCGATACCAACGAAAAATGCATCTACAAGAAAACAGTCAAACACATAGCAGTGCTGCTTGACATGTGAGATTACACGCCATGCTGCACTAACTCCATAAACACACAATTGTCAAGCAAATATATACACAGGGTTTACAGTACCTCACAACCCCTGTTACTAACTTAGAATCACTGCAGTTATGAAACTGAAGATTCGTTTTACATCCAAGAGCTGGCAGAGAAATGAAGTATTTTTCATACATCTTCATTCGTCTAGAGGAGGGTATTGAGATAGGCTTTCCATCGATGGACATGATTCATCACATGTTTGTTTTAAGCCCTTTGCTGACTGTCGTATGGAAATGTTTGCTGTTAACGAGTGCAAGTAGACAGCACTCTAAGTCACATGTAGAGCACACAGTTGCATACGGGTTGAACGCAAGTTATACCATACAAGTGATGTACCCCAAGATAATAACTGAAAAATGGTTAAATACGTTGTAAATGACCTGCTGCAACATCTGCCTCTTTCCAGAACGCGTCATCAGTCCAACATTAAAACATACCTCGTTGCTCACTGTTGTTAATAAACCATACAGCATTTGTTTTGTACGGTATTTGTTACCTGACACCACATGGTTGTGATTGGTAGGGGGTACAGAGAAGTGCATTGTATATACCATCTACAACGGGGGCCTCCTCATGGAACTGATACAGGCACGCACGCACACACAAACATATATATATATATATATATATATATATAGGGTGAGTCACTTAACGTTACCACTGGATATATTTCGTAAACCACATCAAATACTGACGAACCGATTCCACAGACCGAACGTGAGGAGAGGGGCTAGTGTAATTGTTTAATACAAACCATACAAAAATGCACGGAAGTATGTTTTTTAACACAAACCTACGCTTTTTTAAATGGAACCACGTTAGTTTTGTTAGCACATCTGAACATCTACATCTACATCTACATGATTACTCTGCAATTCACATTTAAGTGCTTGGCAGAGGGTTCATCGAACCACAATCATACTATCTCTCTACCATTCCACTCCCGAACAGAGCGCGGGAAAAACGAACACCTAAACCTTTCTGTTCGAGCTCTGATTTCTCTTATTTTATTTTGATGATCGTTCCTATCTATGTAGGTTGGGCTCAACAAAATATTTTAGCATTCGGAAGAGAAAGTTGGCGACTGAAATTTCGTAAATAGATCTCGCCGCGACGAAAAACGTCTTTGCTTTAATGACTTCCATCCCAACTCGCGTATCATATCTGCCACACTCTCTCCCCTATTACGTGATAATACAAAACGAGCTGCCCTTTTTTGCACCCTTTCGATGTCCTCCGTCAGTCCCACCTGGTAAGGATCCCACACCGCGCAGCAATATTCTAACAGAGGACGAACGAGTGTAGTGTAAGCTGTCTCTTTAGTGGACTTGTTGCATCTTCTAAGTGTCCTGCCAATGAAACTCAACCTTTGGCCTGCCTTTCTCACAATATTATCTATGTGGTCTTTCCAACTGAAGTTGTTCGTAATTTTAACACCCAGGTACTTAGTTGAATAGACAGCCTTGAGAATTTTACTATTTACTGAGTAATCGATTTCTAACGGATTTCTTTTGGAACTCATGTCGATCACCTCACACTTTTCGCTATTTAGCGTCAACTGCCACCTGCCACACCGTTCAGCAATCTTTTCTAAATCGCTTTGCAACTGATACTGGTCTTCGGATGACCTTACTAGACGGTAAATTACAGCATCATCTGCGAACAACCTAAGAGAACTGCTCAGATTGTCACCCAGGTCATTTATATAGATCAGGAACAGCAGAGGTCCCAGGACGCTTCCCTGGGGAACACCTGATATCACTTCAGTTTTACTCGATCATTTGCCGTCTATTACTACGAACTGCGACCTTCCTGGCAGGAAATCACGAATCCAGTCGCACAACTGAGACGATACCCCATAGACCCGCAGCTTGATTAGAAGTCGCTTGTGAGGAACGGTGTCGAAAGCTTTCCGGAAATCTAGAAATACGGAATCAACTTGAGATCCCCTGTCGATAGCGGCCATTACTTCGTGCGAATAAAGAGCTAGCTGCGTTGCACAAGAACGATGTTTTCTGAAACCATGCTGATTACGTATCAATAGATTGTTCCCTTCGAGGTGATTCATAATGTTTGAATACAGTATAAGCTCCAAAACCATACTGCAAACCGACGTCAATGATATAAACAAATACGTAATCAGTGCCGTTTGTTGCATTGTAAAATGTTAATTATATCCGGAGATATTGTAACCTAAAGTTGACGCTTGAAACCTCCGACGTTCAGTTGCGTGTTGTAACAAACACGGGCCACGGTCGGCGAGCAGCATCTGCAGGGACATGTTTACGATGACGACCGTGTTTACGAGTGTGGCTGTAGTGCACTGTTGTGGTTTGGTCTAGCTGTCGCAGTGTCCGCATGTAGCGCTTGCTGCTATTGTTATTCTGCATTCGTCTCCGCACGCAGACCAACTGTAGTACACCGTGTTACCAGACGTCTGTGATAGTGTAGTGTTGTAGGAAATGTGACCATGGTGTATTCGAACTCTGAAAAGGCGGAGATGATACTCATCTATGGCGAGTGTCGACGAAATGCAGCTGAAGCCTGCAGGGTGTATGCAGAACGGTACCCGAACAGAGAGCATCCAACGTGCCGCACATTGCAAAACATCTACCGCCAACTGTATGCAGCAGGTATGGTCGTAGAACGCAAACGGGTCCGTAACAGGCCCGTCACAGGAGAAGCGAGTGCAGTTGGTGTGTTAGCTGATTTTGCCATGAAACCACACATGAGTACACGGGACACTGCGAGAGCCGGTGGACTGAGTGAAAGTAGTGTCATGCGCATACTGCATCGTCACCGCTTTCACCCGTTTCATGTGTCGCTACATCCGCAATTACATGGTGATGACTTTAATCATCGAGTGCAATTCTGTCAATGGGCATTAACAGAGAATGCGTTGCAATTCTACCTGTTTACCGATTAAGCGGGTTTCACAAACCACGGGGCAGTGAACCTACGGAACATGCATTACTGGTCCGTGGACAATTCTCGCTAGCTCAGACAGGTAGAGCGACAGCGACCGTGGATTGTAAATGTATGGTGCGGAATCATTGGCGACCACCTCATTGGTCCTCGCTTCATTGCAGGGGCCCAAACAGCTGCAACATACATCGCGTTTCTACAGAATGATCTGCCAACGTTGCTCGAAAATGTCCCACTGGAAACGCGTCGACGTATGTGGTATCAGCATGATGGTGCACCTGCACATTCCGCAATTAACGCTAGGTTGACCCTTGACAGGATGTTCGACGGGCGTTTCATAGGACGTGGAGGACGCATAAATTGGCCAGCCCGTTCTCCTGATCTTACACCTCTGGACTTCTTTCTGTGGGGTACGTTAAAGGAGAATGTGTACCGTGATGTGCCCACAACCCCAGAGGATATGAAACAACGTATTGTGGCAGCCTGCGGCGACGTTACACCAGATGTACTGCGGCGTGTACGACATTCATTCATGGCCACCACATTGAACATCTATTGGCCTGACATGTCGGGACACACTCTATTCCACTCCGTAATTGAAAACAGAAACCACGTGTGTACGTGTACCTCACCCCTCATGATAATGTACATGTACGTCAGTGAAAAAGACCAATAAAAAGGTGTTAGCATGTGGACGTAATGTGCTGCTCCAGTCTCTTCTGTACCTAAGGTCCATCACCATTCCCTTTGGATCCCTACGTAATTCGGTGCTCTCCGATAAACACGATCGAACAGCGGAGGAGTGGTACTCAAGCGTCAACTTTAGGTTACAACATCTCCGGATGTAATTAACATTTTACAATGCAACAAACGACACTGATTACGTATTTGTTTATATGTTCAGATGTGCTAATAAAACTAACGGGGTTCCATTTAAAAAAACGTAGGTTTGTGTTAAAAAACATACTTCCGTGCATTTTTTTATGGTTTGTATTAACCAATTACACTAGCCCCTCTCCTCACGTTTGGTCTGTGGAATCGATTCGTCAGTATTTGATGTGGTTTACGAAATATATCCAGCGGTAATGTTAGGTGACTCACCCTATATATATATATATATATATATATATATATATATATATATATATATATATATATATATATACAGGGTGAAAAGCATACAAACCGAATAACTCTGGGAGGTTGTAGGGGATCTCAAAACAAATATTTTTCCCTAATGTCATTTTTTCCTATGAGGGTTATTTAAACCGGTGGAGGCCGTATTACGCTCTTCAGTTGCTAGAGGGCTTATTACGCTCTTCACTTGTAGGCAACTGCTGTCCACCAGTGTAGTAGTGCACTGTCTCTGTTTACTAATGGAGCGATACACCTAGAAACACGTATGTACTCAGTAGCAGCGATGGCGAGGCATGACAGAATCTCTGACCAGAGAGTTATTTATCGTTGCTAGTCTGCGCTTGACCGCGCGAGAGTTCAGTGGAGTTGCGAGTTGCAAGCAGTTGTTGTACGTAGCGAGTCGCGAGAGCATGTAGTTCGTTCGTGCCTGTAGCGCGCGAGAGACAGTCGGAGTTGTGTGTGAGGAGTCGACGGGCGTCGACATGGGTCTCTGGTCAAGATTCGGGACGAGGTATATTTTTAAATAAGGTAATGAAGCAGCATTGCGCACATGTGATAATGTAATGTATATTAACTGTAATTAATTTGTTCAAGAAACGCCCCAATAATAATTTTGTTTTCAAAGCTATCATTTTTTTTTTTTGAGAAAAGAATCATTACAATTGAAGCAATATTTCCTTTGCTTTTCCTCCCAGATTTAATTTATCAGGTTGATCTTAACGTTAATTTTGTGGGGACTTAACATTTTTGCACATTATTATTATCATTGACTTTTATTACTGTGGGAAGCTAACATTTGGCTCTATTTGCATTTTCATTCAATTCATATTATTTAAAAATAATTACGGGAGGTTACACTTAGCACAACGTCTATTCTCATTTAAAAATTATCTTTCATTGTTGCGGGACGGTTACACTTGGCGACATCCGGTCCAGGATCGTATTTCTTAGAGAATCTTCTGAAAAGTAGTCAGATATTTGCTCTTATTTACTTAATATAATTAGCATTTGGCGCAACGCTTTTACTAATTTTATGACTTTCTTTCCTCAGATCATCGGCTATTTGTTGCTCTGTTGTATTTGTGTTTGTTGCCTTTTGCATTGTGTTTATTTCATTTGTGAATAATTGTGACTATTATAAAAATGCCGCAAAAGACTGTGAATAGTGTATCACGGAGCATAATGAATGAAATTACCGACTTAAACAACTTCACCGATAGGACTTGTGACACGCAGTGTAATGATGACAATCCTGCGTTCACTGACAATCAATGCGTTCCAACCACTAATGATGATTTTTGTCTTAATGATGAACAAACGAACTCGGTTATGTCCTCTGTTGATTTGATGACAATCGATGATGCGGGGCGTTCTGTTGTAATGAGCGCTGCCCAGCTTAACACAACCGGTTTGGAAAATTCACGTGACGAACAGACAAATTTTCCTAATGAAAATGAACAGGATACTCAAAGTAGGACGGATTTATTTAATTCTGAAATAGTGACTGACAGTGTACATTCGACTGGCAAACCTTTTTGTAAATTACAGAATGACCAAATGGTCACACAAAACATGACAATTGCAGATTCACCATCACACAGCACGGTGAATAGAGCTGATAATTTGGGCTGGGATCAAATTTTGACAGTATTGCTACAGTTTAAGAAAGAAATTAACAAAAAACTAGACAATAATGATGAAAATTTCAAACAACAGAATGAAAAACAAGACAAGCTTAGTGAAAAATTAGACAACAATTCGAGACAGCTTAGTGAACAAATTAGAGCCGTTGCCGAGCAGTGTCATGATAACTAAGGAACAGTTATGCGAGGAAATTGAGGCTTGTTCAAGAAAAATTAGCGAAGAAATTAGATCTGTTGCTCAGGAATTAAGGGAAATGCAAACAGCTGCAACAGAAACACTTAGAGACGAAATTAGCGGAGTCGCTAAACAATGCTCTGAAAAAGCTACACAATTACGCGACGAGTTTAAAGCAATGACAGCAGAACTTTCGCGGACAATGGATGCAAAGATAGACGCGAAATTCGACCAACAGAACACTCAGATTGACGAACGTTTTAATCTTCACATACAAAACAGTGATACGCGTTTCCGCAAATTTATTCAGGATCAAAATAAAAAAAAACGTCAAGTCATGGAAACAATCACTGCACAGAGACAGGAAGACAAACGTAAATTGTTCGCGAAAGCAAAGACATACGTAGACAACAATATTGCTACAGTGTCCGACGAAATTAATACCATCAAACAGTTGAACACAGAACTACGTGATGAAATTTCCGATCTTAAATCAAAAACAGATACACACACAGCAGATATTCAGACAGTGACAGACAGATTCGAACAATTAGAACTAACACAGGATTCCAATGTCATCAAAGCTAACGTTAAAAAACTGAACGAAACTACACGTAAATTGCAAAAACAGATTAATGCTTCTGACAGTAAAAATGATGATCAGGCAAAAATACTGACTGAAAAATATGATGAATTGGCGAGTTGTATTGATGTTATCGAAAGTACTAATGATAATAAATCAGACGATACTGCACCAATTTCGTTTAACCAAACACCTGAATTTCAAAATCTACAACAGACGATCAATGAGATCGATTCATCTAATAACACATTACGCAGAAAATTGTCAAGCTTACAGCAAGAGGTAACAGAGATAAAAAATGTTTCTGGGTTTAACACATCACAGCAGACGCCACTTTGCGAACATTTGTCAGACACACGCAGCGCGTATAATTTGAGTAATCTACAGAGAGTACGGGACTTAGATTCAGAACAGACACAGACAAATAGATTCTCTTACAATCATGAACCTGTTCCATCATACAGAGACGATAATTTTGATTACAAACATTTTCTGTCAGTGAGAAAATTTAAAGTGTTTAAAAATGACAGAACACAGATTCATCCTCTAGATTGGATACAACAGTTTAGCTTTGCTTTTCCATCGACTTGGCCCGTAACACACAAACTTGAATTTATTTGCAGTTTTTTGGAAGGCGAACCGGCAACTCGTATGAGACCGATCGCAAGACAATGCTATATGGTAGAAGAGTTTCAGAATGCTTTTCTATCAGCGTATTGGTCGAAGACGACACAGCGCGGGATTAAAGATCAGTTAATTAGTTTACCGAATTATGAGAACACAAATTTTCCCAGTGTCACGCAATTTTTTGAGCACATGGTCCAACAAAATCAGTACCTAAGTGAACCATATAGTGAATCTGCACTCATTCAATTATGTATCTCTAAATTACCACGATCATTAAGAGTGTCACTCCTAACGGGTCAGCAAAAAGAAAATATTTCAGCGTTCAGAGATCTGTTACAGCTCTTGGAAGTACAACAATCTGATTATTCCTTTGTAAACAAAAATTTTTCATATAATAACCAAGGTCAACAAACTTACAGTAATTACGATCAGTCACGTAATTTCAATAGGAAAGGTAATAGACGCTTTAGGAATGACAACCACCAGAACTTTAATAGCAGACAAAATTTTGATTATCAATATCGTCAAAATTTTCAGCAACAGGAACCACATTTTAGTAACAATAGACGTTTTTCACCGCAACAGCATGAAAGCCAGCCGGTTAGCATACCTAACCAACAATGTAATACACAAGGTCAACCTAACTTTAATGTTTCGCCGCGTGGACGTATAGTCCCAACTGCAACGAATAGTAACGCACGTCGGCAAGGAAATAATTACGTCCAGAAAACACAGTATTTCAATTCCTATCGCAATGCACCGTATAGGAATGACCATTACGATAGACGTAAAAATAATGAGGACAATCTTCAGCGTACATCTAACAACAGTCGGTCATACCAACAGCAAAATTATCCACAAGAACCTATTCTCATGAATGAACCCGACAGTAGGTATCATCCAGAGCGTAATACGTCTGGAAGAAATAATAGAACAGTTCAAATAGTAGAAATGCCACAACATCCTCCAGAAAATAGTAACATGTCAGATAGAATCTGACTAGATACTGTACAGGTCGCATCTTCCAGTAACACAAGCACTACCTTTGACACACAGAATATTGTTCACGAAAATGTAATTACTTTTGACGATATCAGAGACACTCTTTTGCAGGAAAGACCAGTTGTTCAGGAAACCATTAAAACAGGTTCATCGAAATTTTCAGCAGTAATCGATTCCGGATCACCTATGTCAGTAATAAATGAAGAAACTTTCAACGAGTGTAACAAAGAGAATACATATCGTACATTACCTTTAGGCAAAACGAAAGTAAAAGGAGCAGTATCGGGTAAAGGTGTAGACGTTAAATTACAGACACATTTATCATTTTGTATTGCAGGTCATACTTTTCAAAATTTTTGGGTTGTTCCTTTGTTGACAACAGACGTTATTTTAGGTACGAATTTTCTGGTACAACACGACGCAGTTATTGATTTTCAAAATTCCTATTTAATGCTAAAGGATGAAAATGTACAACTTGCCTTCGAATTTCAGCACTTATTATCTGCGGAAGAACAAACAATTAACCGCACAGAGGTCATTTCCGCAACGCGTAACATAGACTGTAATTCCACATTGTTCACGGATACGTACGTACATAACTATAACACTCCAGACGAAGCTGACTACGACGTAATACAGATGATTTCTGATAAAGTTAAACAAAGCAGTGCAAATACAGACGACGAACGCACGCAACTACACAAAATTCTTTTACAGCAAGCTCCAGTTTTTGACAACATTCCTGGTACTATGTCCGGATTTATGTATGAATTTCAAGTCATACAGCACGATTCATTTAAAGCTAAACATTATCCCATTCCATATATTCATAGAGAACAGGTTAAGAAAGAATTGCAGGATATGCTTGACCAAGGAATTATTGAACCGGCAGTTAGTCCGTACATAAACCCGCTACATATTGTTAAGAAAAAAGATGGCTCACTTCGCCTCGTACTTGATTCGCGTCACATCAATGACATTATTAAACAGATCGACCACAGACACTAGAAGAACTACTACAGAAATTGCACGGTACAGCTATTTATTCCACACTAGATTTAAAATCGGGATTTTGGCAAATTCAACTTCATCCGAATTGCAGAAAGTATACAGCTTTTCTCTGTTTTGGTGACTGTTACCAATTTTGTAAATTACCGTTCGGATTAACTATTTCTTCAGCAGCTTTTATTCGCGGTTTGAACACAATACTTCCGACAGAACTTAAAGACAGAATTACGACGTACGTAGACGACATTCTTATTGCAGAAGCTAACTGGTGTGAACACAATATGATTCTTGAACGACTGTTACAAACTTTTCGTGCACAAGGACTCACAGTTAATCTCAGTAAATCGCACTTTGGCAAATCTTCTATAAAATTTCTTGGACACGTAATTTCAGCAGAAGGCATTGCGCCTGATCCGGAAAAACTTCAAGCTCTACGTGACATTACTGTTCCTACGACGAAGAAACAACTACGCAGTTTTTTGGGCTTAATTAACTTTTTTCGTAAATTTATTCATCACTCTGCTTTAGACACACCTAGATTATGCCAATTGACAGGTAAAAACACTATTTGGTCCTGGGATAAGCAAGCACATTCTGAATTCATGAACCTGAAACATGCTTTGTTGAATGCACCACTTTTATCACACCCAGATCTTACCAGAAATTTTTCCATTGCCACCGACAGTTCTAACACCGCTTTAGGCGTACATATTTTTCAGGAAATTGAAGAAGATGGCTCTACAGTAATTAAAAACATCGCATTTGCAAGTCGCATTCTGTCACCTGCTGAACGAAATTACTCTGTTACAGAACTGGAAACGTTATGTGTTGTTTGGGCTTTTACGAGATCCAGGCATTTTCTTTATGGAAGACACACCACCGTTTACACAGATCACAGAGCGATACAATTCTTACTTTCGGCTAAATTCACACACGACAGACTAAGTAGATGTAAGCTTTATTTACAGGAATTTAATTTTACAATTGTTCACATTCTCGGCACACAAAATGTTATAGCAGACGCACTATCTCGTTCTCTCAGCAACAATCAGCAAGACATCGCAACCAACTTCTGCAAAGCAAATTTCAGCGTCATGTACATTCAGCAAGTTGCATTTGAAAATTTTATTTCGTCGTCATTAC
Organism: Schistocerca nitens; assembly: GCF_023898315.1. Taxonomy (NCBI): domain Eukaryota; kingdom Metazoa; phylum Arthropoda; class Insecta; order Orthoptera; family Acrididae; genus Schistocerca; species Schistocerca nitens. Next base: position 497,356,586 of record NC_064619.1, read on the forward strand.
AGGACATAGCAAAAGAGCAAAGTAAAGACAATGTGTGGAAAGAAATTAAACACCTTTAGCAAAATAAGAATAATTTTACGATTAGAAACCATTACACTGTACGCAATGACATTCTGTTTCGCCGCTCTCACCCTGACAGCAATAATTGGTTATTATGCACTCCTGACGAACTGGTTAACAAATTAATATGGTATACTCATTTAAGTTACGCACATTACGGAGCCAGAAAATGTTTTCTTATACTGAGACAGAACTGTTATTTTACCAACATGGAGAAACGTATACGACGAGTTTTAGCGCCATGTAAAATTTGCCAGAAAGCTAAGTCAGACACCACTTCACATATTCCTCCATTATATCCCATTGTACCTGTTAAATTAAGACATATGGCCGCAGTAGACATTTTTGGTCCAATTCCGAGAACTAACAGAGGTTTTTGCCACATCTTTGTCGCTGTCGAACTCACTTCAAAATTTGTTACTTTCACTCCGTTACGCAAAGCTATTGCTAAAACCGTTTCGAAAGCATTTGTAAAACATTTTCTATTTCATGTAGGGCATGTGATGAGAGTAATTTCCGATAATGGATCACAATTTAGTTCTGCTATATGGACACGCATGTTACGAGCTAGAAACATTTCTCCGATCTATATATCCAAGTACCATGCTTCTTCGAACCCTTGTGAACGATTAATGAAAGAAATTGGTAAACTGTGTAGAATATACTGCCACAAAAGACATATTGATTGGGACACACACATATTCTCATTCCAAGATGTAAATAATTCCATTCCAAATGAATCCACTATGGTATCTCCGTCTGTTATACTGAAAAATGTTGAACCACCAAACAAAATTACAGAATTAGTAACATTTCCTACATCTCGTCGATTACGACACCACGAAATAATTGACATTGCACTGAACAACATCAAACGTGCCGCAGAGCGCCGGAGAAGACAGCAAAAACAGGTTTGTACACGCCGAGACTTTCACATTGGACAGAAGATATTAGTACGTACACACTATTTATCCAGCAGAATAAAAGGTAAGTGCAGTAAATTTGAACTTCTATACGCAGGTCCATATCGGATTCGCAGCATTCCTCACCCCAATGTTGTACACGTCGAAACTCTGAGAACCAGAAAAAGCAAAGGCAACCACCATATCTCTAACATTAAACCCTTTATTGAATGAAGACACTTTATGATTTAACATGCTATAATGCCATTTACACATTTTATGACTATTTCTGCAATTATATTCACATGACTACCTATTGATGATTATCGTATTTTTTCTTGGCAAGTGCCCGGCAAGGTAAGGTTAGCAGGTCGCTCTTCTTGTCGTTACATATCAGTCTGTGCACATTTTTTTAGAGAAACTTACGTATCTTATGAATAATTATGCAATGTTATCTAGTGACATATCAATTTTTATGAAATTTTTTATCCATTAAAGTCTTTAATTCTCGCCTTTATGCTCTTTTTGTCGTTACACATCAGACCGTGCACATTTTTTCAGATGAACTTACACATTTTATGACTACTTATGCAATTATATTCACATGACTACTTATTGATGATTATCGCATTTTTTCTTGGCAAGTTGTCATCATTTGTTTATGTATGTACGATTGTTTTCATGTTTTGTTTGTATGCACTATGAAATGGTTAAGATATAACAAACACCAGTTGACTTTGACATTTTTTTGCCCTATGACACCTCAAGATCGTGACTGTTTTACATTTTTTTTGCTGCTGCATTGTGATATTTTGTGTACATTTTTGCATCTGAACACTGTCAATGTCTTTGACATATTACGTTTTCTGACATGGTCTGCTGTATGCTCAAATTATGTTACTATAAACCAGTCATTATTTAATGGGTATATGATTTAAATGCAAGACATTAATCTTTGTTCATCATTTTCAGAAAGAAATAACGTGTAAAGGAAATGGGGATTTCACATAAGGAATAAACGAAAGAAGATGCAAAAACCCTATGAGGAAGAGTAAATGGATCAGAATTAACAAGCATTAACAAGAATATACTATACACATCGTAGAATAGCAGTCTCAACTAATTTTTTCTTTCAGAATACGAAGCGATTGATGCAGGCTGTCAGACAGAACTACACATGTTAGTTTTAGTGATGAAATATGCTAGAGATAAGGAATAGTTATGTAATGAATAATGAAGTGATTTTTTGCAGATGATAATGAATGCTGATGAATAATGATGAAGAATATGCTACTATGGATAATGAAGTTTTTCTTTACAGGAGATGATAATAATGGAGTTATGATAATATAAGTAATGAAGTGATGGATAATGAAGTTTTTTCTTTACCGATGAGGATATTGTTGAAGTTATGCATTTATGCTACATAGTTATTTAAGTATTTGTTGCAGTTTGCTTTGACAGCAGGTGTTATATTGCATAGTATAATGACGGAAGGTTTTGGAAAGGACAGCTATGGAACACATTTTTATACACATTTCACTACCTGTTAATTCGAAGTTCACTACTTTTCGGCATAAAATGCATTTCTTCTTTCAGCTTAATAATCCATTTTTTGTATATTTTCGTAGGAGAAATTATTTATGAAATTAATGTGCTATAAGCAGTTGTTCATTAAATCTATGTCATCTATGAATGTGATTACATATACTCTACTTGTTTCATAATCTTGCCACAGCTGACTTATGACGAATGACGTTACACATTTTCATTTACACCAACAACCCAGAAGCAAATTTTTCTCTCTTGCTTTCCCCTATAATTACCCAACGCAATGCATTGCTAACAAAAAAATGTATTACCAGTCCAAAATAATGATACCAGTTTAAGAGAGTTCTGAGTAATGCTGATCAGCTATGAATAATATGTCACCTGAAAAATGAATTCAACTAATTACTGACCAATGCTTTGTAACTAGAAAGAACTAATAATTACGCTTTGTAACTAGAAAATAAATGCTATTCATTATGCTTTGTAACTGAGAAAAGAATGCGATTATTTAATGCTTTGTAACTAGGAAAAGAATGCTACTAATTATGCTTTGTAACTAGAAAATGAATGCTATTCGTTATGCTTTGTAACTGGGAAAAGAATGCGATTATTTAATAATGCTTTGTAATTAGGAAAAGAAGGCTACTGATTATTACTATATTGAAATGACAAATGATTAATTAATAATGCTTTGTAACTGGAAAATGAATACTAATTGAAATGACAAATGATTAATTAATGAATGCTAGCTTTGTAACTAGAAAATGAATGCTATTCATTATGCTTTGTAACTAGAGAATGAATGCTATTTATTATGCTTTGTAACTGAGAAAAGAATGCGATTATTTAATGCTTTGTAACTAGGAAAAGAATGCTACTAATTATGCTTTGTAACTAGAAAATGAATGCTATTCATTATGCTTTGTAACTGGGAAAAGAATGCGATTATTTAATAATGCTTTGTAATTAGGAAAAGAAGGCTACTGATTATTACTATATTGAAATGACAAATGATTAATTAATAATGTTTTGTAACTGGAAAATGAATGCTACTAATTAATAATGCTTTGTAACTGAGAAATGATGACTGTATTAGGATGACCAATGATTGAGTATCAACATTATTATTGACTACCTCCTGTTTTAGGCAATGACTTCTGATGATTTGTAATTAGAGAATGGGCGCAAATATTCTATGTAAAACAATTAATGCACATTTTTCTGTCATACTACATACATGGTACAGAAATGTTCAATAACTAGGCTATGAATGCTGCAAACTACTAATCTAATTCCTAATGAAGACTAGTATGTAACTTAATGTCCTTTACCTTCTGACCTCACTACCCTGAATTACTGCAATATCCATTTGTCCTGTACATCCTCCTGATCATGGAGCACTATATTTGGTTTTTGCACTAATTCTACGTTGGTGTGCCTTGTAAGAGCGTGGTGTTGGCACGACATGCTGTCCACCACCGTGAGCGATGGAGACGTTATTATGGTCCCACTAATTGGTGTACTGCCAAAATGAAAACATGGAATATTACTACGACATTTCAGTGTCTTGGCTACGCTGATAAATACTTCTGGGAAAAGAACTTCAAATTGTCTCACTTGGTGTTGTACTTCTGTGGAAAGATATGGACTTTCAGTGCAGCTACGTGCAACCTAAAGTGCTACAACCATGATGCAATCCTTCCTTCTCCTATCCTAATTCTTGTAACATAGTGAAAATCATTTTTTTTGCTAACATCATTTATATTCATCGCCTACACATTTTTTTCGATTTGCTGAACTGCGGTACATGTGCACTTATGTCACTTATCAACATGATTTTTTGCCATTATGTTTATTTGTTGTGAAAATGCTAAAGAGTTTTTCAGTGCGTGTGCAGTTATGTCATTTGTTTTGTACTCACATTTTGTCATTGTCTAATATGTTTTGTACTTAATGCATGTGCATCATATTTCCTTCATGTTCTATATCTGTATATATGCTGTAATTGTAAAGTTAATTAGTGAAGAAAAAATTTGTTGCTCATGGCAAGTCCAAATGACTCACCATCGCTGCCAAATTTTTGCCCCCCCCCCCTCCCCCCCCCCCCAGTGGAGGGTTATGAAACACGTATGTACTCAGTAGCAGCGATGGCGAGGCATGGCAGAATCTCTGACCAGAGAGTTATTTATCGTTGCTAGTCTGCGCTTGACCGCGCGAGAGTTCAGTGGAGTTGCGAGTTGCAAGCAGTTGTTGTACGTAGCGAGTCGCGAGAGCATGTAGTTCGTTCGTGCCTGTAGCGCGCGAGAGACAGTCGGAGTTGTGTGTGAGGAGTCGACGGGCGTCGACATGGGTCTCTGGTCAAGATTCGGGACGAGGTATATTTTTAAATAAGGTAATGAAGCAGCATTGCGCACATGTGATAATGTAATGTATATTAACTGTAATTAATTTGTTCAAGAAACGCCCCAATAATAATTTTGTTTTCAAAGCTATCATTTTTTTTTTTTTTTGAGAAAAGAATCATTACAATTGAAGCAATATTTCCTTTGCTTTTCCTCCCAGATTTAATTTATCAGGTTGATCTTAACGTTAATTTTGTGGGGACTTAACATTTTTGCACATTATTATTATCATTGACTTTTATTACTGTGGGAAGCTAACATTTGGCTCTATTTTCATTTTCATATTTTTGTGGGAAGGTTACACTTAGCTCTATGTCCATTAGCATTTGAATATTGTCATTTACAAAAATTTCTCCGGGGAGGTTACAACCTGGAGTGAGTTCACTGATATGGTTGGTGCGTACTACGTAGCGCACCACAACGGACGAGCTGCACAGCGGGTTTATCAAATACAATATCCTAATCGCCGTATCCCGCATCATACGACCTTTGCTGCTGTGTACCAACGTCTGCGTTAAGACCGGGTCATTTAGCAGATTACCTGGACAGGGACGCCGTCGCCCGGTAAGAACGCTGCAATTAGAGGAAGCTGTCTTGCAGCACGTGGAGCGGGATCCTTCAATCAGCACTCGTGCAATTGCTCGTAACATGGGGCGTATCAGACGAGTGTAAGAACAGTCCTTCGAGAGAAATTGTTAGTCCATTTCACTTACAGCCTGTCCACAACCTGGAACCAGTTGATTATCCACCCAGAGCACAGTTTTCGCAGTGGTACCTGAAGCAGTGTGAAATGCATCCTACATTTCCATCCTCTGTGTTGTTTACTGATGAAGCAACATTTGGGCGTGATGGAGTCTTCAACATGCACAATTCGCATGTTTGGAGTGAGGATAACACACATGCCACAGTTACTAGCGCTCATCAGGTGCGGTTCTTCGTTAATGTGTGTGTCGGTGTTGTTGGGGACTGTTTAATTGGGCCGTATCTGCTACCAAGGCCATTAAATGGCAGGAAATATCACAATTTTCTCGACAGAGCATTGCCAGAATTGCTGGAAGACATCCTGCTCCCTACAAGACAACACATGTGGTTCCAAGATGACGGGGCGCCGGCACATTTCAGTCGTCGTGTGCGTCGATTCCTGGACCGACGGTTCCCAGAAACGTGGATCGGCAGAGGTGGTCCTGTACCGTGGCCTGCTCGATCCCCAGATATGGCCCCTCTGGACTTTTTTGTGTGGGGAGAGATGCGCAACCTTGTTTACGGAACTCTTGTTGCATCAGAAGAGCATCTGGTTGCCCGGATAGTAGCAGTCTGGGGTTTTTGCCCATGTCAAACAGAACATGAACCGACGGTGTAAGCTTTGTTTACGTGTTAATGGAGTCATTTTTGAAAATCTACTGTAATTGGAAACGGGTTGTGTTAATGTGTTGTCTCTTGGTCATAAAAAAATGGAAAAGTGTTTGTTGGTTTAATTAATTTGCCGCCAGAGAAATCTTCCTCTACCGGTTTAAATACTTCTCATAGGAAAAAATGACATTAGGGAAAAATATTTGTTTTGATGTTCCCTACAACCTCCCAGAGTTTGTCGGTTCAAATACTTTTCACCATATATATATATATATATATATATATATATATATATTTGCATGTCTTCTCCTTGGTGCAGGAAAACTCTTGTACATGGCAACAAGTATGTGATAGCAAGAAGAATAGGAGAAATAGTTGACATGGAAGCACTTGGAACCAAGCAAACACTTACTTTTGGTGTACAGCGATGAGATGGCTAGAACAGATTGTGTTAAGTATATGACCACGAAATGTAGAGCAATAAATTTATATATATCCGAACACAAGCCCAGGTGTGACTCCAAAGCTATTGGTAACTAACTTATAGATGTTTATATAGTGTCCTGAGCTAAAGAGCGTTGTATTGCCAGCTAGGGTACTGCAATATACAACTAAAGAATGTGTAGCGTCTTTGAACCTGTGCAAGACTGTTTAGGTGTTTTAAAGCCGACAGGTAGTATTTCAAATGTGCTTTTCTGCACTCTCTGCCAATAATAACCATGTGGTGTCAAGTAACAAATACCTTACAAAACAGTTGCTGCATGGTTTTTAACAACATTCAGCTGTATGTCCATTGTGGTAATAGGAATACATGCAAGTTGACTACTGTCTTTAACGCTTTCCTGGAAAAGAGTATCGTCTGCCTGTAAGTTGACATGGATCTGCACTACAGAATGATAGAAAGTAGATGGAGTGATTGGTTGAGAGGGGTTGTAACGAGGTATGTTTTAATGGTAGACTGATGACGAGGTCTGGAAAGAGGCAGATGTTGCACCGGGTCATTTATCACATATTTAACCATTTTCCGTCATTCTTTTAGGGTACATCACTTGTATGGTATAGCTTGCGTTAAACTTGCATGCAACTGGGTATTCTGTGTGTGCCTTAGAGCGCTACCTATATACAATCGTTAACCTCTCCATACCACAGTCAGCAGAGGGCTTACAACATGTGTGTGATGAATCACGTCCATCGATGGAAAACCTATTTCAGTACCCTCCTCTAGACAAACAAAGACGTATGCAAAGTACTCTATTTCTCTGCCTCATCTTGGACGTAAATTGCGTCTTCAGTTTCGTAACTGCAGTGATTCTAAGTTAGCGACAGGGGTTTGTGATGTTGTGTAAACCCTGTGTATACACTTGCTCAACAGTTGTCCTGTTTACAGAGTTAGTGCAGCATGGCTTGTGAACAGTGGGTGCTACACACATCCAGAAAGCTTTATTGTGCATGTATCACAAAGTATCCATGTTTTTCTTTGATGTAGAAGGAAGTAATTTTATCATCTGAAAGTCTGTCACAGTAGTGAGTTGCACAGAAAAGTTCCATGGTGGATGTATGTGAGAAGCTGGACATCATCAGCTCAAGATGTTCACTGATGTGATGGATGACCTAGAACAAAAGGTCAATGAACAGGGTCAAGGTCAGTTAGTGTATCCATAAGGATTCAAGCTGTGCCATAGTCGCCGTGCCTATACTACTGATAATGTTAGATAATCTGTGCAGCCTAAGATTTGATTGCAATAACGGGGCACTGGAGAATGTAATTTGACAGTTATAAGACATTTATTCTGTTTAAACACTGTCAGACTGTAAGAAAGTTTAACCTCGATTTTAACTGTAGTTGCATGTGTATGACAAAAAATTATGTGTTCTTTGATGTTAACACTAACCATGTATACATATCCTTAAACTGAATCGTTCCGAATTATTTCAATAAAATAATTGTTCAAATGAACTAACTAACTAACAAGTGGGCAACCATTTGTAAATTCTTATTCCAAAACCGTTAATTAATATTATAGATTTGAGGTTACTTCCTTCAGGCATATACCATGGTGTGGAAAGTCCTACCGAAATTTGTACAGTAAAAAATGCACTGAATAGTGCTTTTGGCGATGAACAGACAATTCAGTACCGTTTTATCCAGACCTGTCACGACTTGTCCTGCATCTCTGCGTGGGGAATGTGTGTTTGTGTTGTCTTCATCATTTCATCATCATTATCAATAGTGACGTGGTGAGATTGGACTGTGTAAAGATTGGGACTTTGTACGGGTGCTGATAACCGCGCAGTTGAGCGCCCCACAAACCAAACATCATCATCATCATCATCATCACTTGCCCTGCAAAATAGGTAGGTCATGTGAGTTGACCACTTTCCGCTCCAAAAAATCTGCGACAGAATATTCGAAAAAAGTGATGAGGGACAAAGAAGCATTTTTTCCAAAGAGTGGGTTTACACTGGTTATAATATATAGCAAAGACAACAGTTATTATTTGTACTTGTTACGAGCATGATCGACAAAGTGGCGCACAGCAAATGGATCTACAAGGTCAGGAGTTGTTAATCAATGTTACCTGCTGTGATATTTCCAAACCAACCTTCCTATTACCCATCACTGTAGCAGGAACTACCATCCTGAATACGAGTATAACTCACACATTGATTTATGTGCCCAATGTACCTCCTGAAATTTTTTCACACAGGAAACCTAACCTATCTCAGTAACATGCTAAACCTGACTCTGATTGCATCCCTGGATTAAATGCTAGCTGCACGGAATGCCCGCATAGCAATGAAGCATCGTTTAGATCATGTAAAAGAGTTCAAAAACGGCTCTGAGCACTATGCGTCTTAACTTCTCAGGTCATCAGTCGCCTAGAACTTAGAACTAATTAAACGTAACTAACCTAAGGACGTCACACACAACCATGCCCGAGGCAGGATTCGAAACTGCGACCGTAGCGGTCGCTCGGCTCCAGACTGTAGCGCCTAGAACCGCACGGCCACTCCGGCCGGCTAAAAGAGTTCCTTAATGAAGATCAGCAACAACTAGTATTTATAGGAATCTCAGTGTCAGCTGTCTGTATGATTGTAGTAGTAACAGGAATTGAAGCGAAAAGTAACCCAAATCCCATCGCAGCCAACCCTCAATCTACAGGTTCAAAACAGTTACAACGGCACCAGCAAGAAGCAATTTGACAGACGACAAAGTGAACGAAGAGCTCTGTTCCAAGTCAAGAGCTAACGTGATCGTATAGGAGAACTGTGAGAATAATGTAAAGGACAAAACTCCCCTCACGAATGAAGTTGAAAATGTGCAGTGTAAATACTTGTAGATAATGTCTACGTTACAGCAAAATTCGAGGGCGGATTTTTTCATAGAAGGAGTAATGTAAAGGGATAAACTATATTAGAATTTGGAGCCAAAGATGGAGCTCCTACATAGTAACGAGATCAAGTCAGAGTTAACTAGAGCTGGCCATCAACCCATGTGCTCAGTGAACAGCCACCACCACTTCTATGTTACAACCTTCCATGTGACGACAGAAGGCGAGTACTGTGGAAGTTACTGCAGCAAACATGCTGCTGAATACACCAGATCCCAGCCATTGCCATGTTCCAAATGGTTCAGAGTGTCACAAATGTCGTCACTACCCTATGATTAGCAGTGAGAAGCAGCATTTAAACCCAAATGAACAAGCCCAGCATCATCAAGGACTCGTCAGTTATGTGACATCCATCCTTTGTTGCTGATGACTGTGCCGACGACGCAGCCGCATTACCTCCATCAGGTCACACATTCCTGCTCATTACCTAAGCATTTGGGAACCTGGGCCGTCCAGCACTCTCCCTCAATTTCAGGTGTATAACGCGAGAACCAGCCATCCCAGCCCTCAACTGAGGACTGCACCAGGGAAGTGTGATAGGACCCCTCTTATTTGCTATATACGTGAACGATCTGCCGGAGAGGGGAGCAACAGTCTGCAGATGACACTGTGCTGTACGGGGAAAGTGCCATCATTGAGTGACTGTAGGAGGATACGAGATGACTTAGACAACATTTCTAATTGGTGCGATGAGTGACTGCTAGATCCAAATGTAGAAAAATGTGAGTTAATACACGTGAATAGGAAAAACAAACGTGTAATATTCGAATAGAGTCTTGATAGTGTGCTGCTTGAGACATTGCAAAGCAGTATTAAATGGAACGAGAATGTAAAGTTTGTAGTAGCGGCGGCGAATGGTCAACTTCGGTTTATTGGGAGACTTTTAGGAAAGTATTGTTCATCTGTAAAGGAGATGGCATGTAGGACACTACTACGACCCATTACTGAGTACTGCTTCAGTGTTTGGGATCCACACCAGGTCGGATTAAAGGAAGTCATCGTAGCTGTCCAGAGTCGGGTTGCTGGATTTGCTACCAGTAGATTTGAACAATATGCAAGTATTACGGAGATGCTTCGAGAACTCAAGTGGGAATGTTTGGCGGAAAGGTGACTTCATTTCGAGTTTAGAGAACCAGCATTTGAAGATGACTACTGAACGGTTCTACTGCCGCTAATGTACATTTTATGTAAGGACCACGAAGATAAGAGAAATTAGAGCTTGTACGGAGACAGATAAATGGTCGTTTTTCGCTCGCTCTGTTTGCGAGTGGAACAGGAAAGGAAGTGACTATAAATGGTACAGGGTAGTCTCCGCCTCTCACCATACGGTGGCTTGCGGAATGTGCGTATAGATTTAGAGGTAGATGTAGATCAACAGAGAACTTCTACGTCCAGGGCATGGGAGTGCGACTCAGCCAGACCTTCCCGCAGCAACCATCATCACCACGTGCATTCCAGCACGGAGACAATACGCCAACGCAGCAGAAGCAGCGGCAGCATGGTAAATGGTCAGCAGCCAGGGGCCAATGCACTGGGAAACGAAGCGATATTCTCCTCACCCGCCATCGTTACTTGCCACTGTTAACCAATGACTGTAAACAAGCCGCAACAAAGAAGCTGTTGCAAACCTAATCGGACTTTCATCGGCGGCCGAAGTGGCCAAGCGGTTCTAGGCGCTACAGTCTGCCGTGGGCATGGATGTTGAGTCCCATAGTGCTCAAAGCCATTTTTGGACTTTCATCGGCTGCACACCTCATCCTCCTTCAGCAGAGATCCTAGCCTACACTAAGCTACCCCAGACACCTCATTATAATACCAAAAAGTGCAACGCCATCTCTTGGTGGCCAAAGCAGCTTGGCTGTGTCCAGTCTCATTCAAGCACTGATTACCATGTGTTTGCAGTGAAACTAAATATTATTGTAATATTAATATATTTAATACCTATTTGTATGTATCTGCAACTTTAAGCAGAATTATAATATTTTTAGAGATTAAATATGTAAGAATTTTGTATATCACTTCCATAGCATTTGTTTGAAAATTTTATGCTCAGATTAATTTTAATGTTAATACCATTGTAGTAAAGATTACGTTGTAGATCTGAGTGGAAGTGGTAATTTGGATTTCGGAGTGTACAGCTGTGGACTTTGTGACTGTAGATTTTTGACGTACATGAAGGATGGAGGCATGCAACAAAACGGAAAGAATCATTAAAGTAAAGATTTTTCAAATGGAGTGTGAAGAGTTTAGGTAATGTAAAACCGACCTGATACTGGTGAATTTACAAACACGATTAAGACTGTGGTCGAGTGTTTTTGGCTAGTCCGAAGAATGGACAACAACATATTGTTAAGAGAAACTAAATTCATGCACTACAAGGAAGCATTTGAAAGTTCGGCGAATACTGTCTGGATTTTCATAAACGCAGATAGAAAAGAAGTTAAGTAGACCAAACAATGGAAACATAGTACTTAAAACAGAAGGAAAATATTTGTCAGGCCTACATGAAGTCAGTTCCGTTTCAATGAGCACATCACTGTAGTAAACATATTCATCGGACAATATTCTTCAAAATGAAAAATAGTAGACAGTAATGTAAATGCAAAAGAATGGTTATTCTTTTTTCCCTACAGATTAAAGGGAGGCGGCAAAAATAATCAGTAGAATGTAAACAAAAAATGCAGAAGAGTTTGATGATATACTTCTTACAGTGTTTAGTAGTGCCACTGGCATTTTTAATAAACATGTCTATGTAATTGGGAAGACTCCTGGAGAATATTGATTGAACCATGGAGGAAAGCCACAAAGAAGGAACGAAAGAATGAACGACAGTGAGGAGGTCCATTTACCTCGTACACCATGAAGGTCAAGTAAGAAGTTAATGTGTATTATGCTTTGTTATGATTCTTGCGATTCTGGTTATTTCGTTTTGTGTATTTTATACATTGTTAGGATAGTCCTGGATTAGGTTACATGTGTAGGGTAGGAATTATACGATGTAGTAATTGGATTAGCGATGTCTTTGAAAAAGACAGCATGCTTCTGAGGGGAGGGGAGATGATGGGGTCTCTGTCCTCGTGTTCCTGTTCAGTGTAAGCGAGGATGTTACTTTAGGCAGTGCTGTACCTCTTTGCCTGCGATGGAGTAGGGGCGCTGCAGAACCGTCACCTGGACAGAGGAGTTTCGCTTTCGAGGCACTAGGACGCTATATTGTCCAATCAAAAATGCAAATTAAGTTTGGTGTTCAATGTAGGGAAGCTAAGGAATGAGATAAGGAGGTTGGAGGAACTAAAATGAACTAATTATGCTCCAAGGGATTTCTAGGAAAACACTCACATGGAAGGTCTTGACGCAAAGTTGTTCACCAAGTCAGGGTTTTATTTCAAACACAAATACGTATTTATCGTAACCATTCAGAAAAATAAACAATTTAACAAAACAATTAACAAATTAAAAGAAGGTTGCTTTAAGCCATCAATTAATCCAGAATAAAGTACCACTCTCAAGACTACGCAGTGTGACTCCTAGATCCGTTTGAACTGCCTAAGAAGGCCCAACGTTCGAAGAATGGACAACAACATATTGTTAAGAGAAACTAAATTCATGCACTACAAGGAAGCATTTGAAAGTTCAGCGAATACTGTCTGGATTTTCATAAACGCAGATAGAAAAGAAGTTAAGTAGACCAAACAATGGAAACATAGTACTTAAAACAGAAGGAAAATATTTGTCAGGCCTACATGAAGTCAGTTCCGTTTCAATGAGCACATCACTGTAGTAAACATATTCATCGGACAATATTCTTCAAAATGAAAAATAGTAGACAGTAATGTAAATGCAACAGAATGGTTATTCTTTTTTCCCTACAGATTAAAGGGAGGCGGCAAAAATAATCAGTAGAATGTAAACAAAAAATGCAGAAGAGTTTGATGATATAATCCAGAATAAAGTACCACTCTCAAGACTATGCAGTGTGACTCCTAGCTCCGTTTGAACTGCCTAAGAAGGCCCAACGTTACCGACCGATAGCCATGTCGTCCTCAGACGATAGGCACCACTGGATGCGGATATGGAAGGGTATGTGGTCAGCATGTCGCTCTCCTGGCCTTTGACAGTTTTTTTGAGCGGAGGCGCTACTTCTCAGTCAAGTAGCTCCTCAGTTGGTCTCACAAGGGCTGAGTGCACCCTGTTTGCCAATAGCGCTCGGCAGACCTTGACAGTTATCCATCCAAGTGCTGGCTGAGCTCGACAGCATTCAACTTCGATGATTTGATGGTAACTGGTGACCACAGCAGTAAGATAGTTGATACAATGTGACTCTGATTAATAACATCAAAGCAGTGGTTCAAAAGTTGGCTAATGCTCAGAATAAAACTGTACACTAAAATTTCTTTTCATTCGCAGAACAAATCAAATTCATTTACCACAAGGAATCAGCCCCTTGAGCACAACTGGTTGAAAAAGAAATTGCGCTCTTTAAGAAAATTAACTTGATCAAAATTACAATTAAAACTTCATCAATAACATTGCCTTAGAGAAATAAGAGTCAGAACAATACATAATTGAGGGAAGACTAGACCTGTAAAACAACTAATCAACACGGTAACAGACGATTTGCAAAAACACCAAACAGTACAGTAAGAAACTTATTGGAAAATAAAAAAACAAATAAGTTACAGTTATTACACGAAATATTGATGGCCCAAGGTCGGTTTCCAACAACAATTAACAACAGCTTAACCTTGACGGTAAGTTGTGTGGACTAGTTGCAACAGGCACAGTACACAGACGAACTCCCGCTGGAATGGTTACACACAACAAGGAGTGTCGCCCAGTGTCTAGGTGTCCCTTCCGGACCACACCTGCGCGGGCTGGCCAGCACGACCCTCTCAGCGAGCTAAGTGTGGTTGATTAACGCAACCAAGGTAGTCTCACGCAAGTAAGTACATTAACAACTAGGATGGAAGGCAGACCTAGGACACAAGAACTTATTATTCGATGTACAAGAGGAAAAACTCGCGTTAACTGCACAGAGGGGTAGGTCAAATTTGAACTACAGTATGAATATCAAATTTTCTTCAGCCAAATCTTGTAACAGGCCACTACACCTGCGGCTGAAACAAATTTAAGCAATTGTCTGACATGCCTGGGCCGTATTACCTTGAAACCCGCTGACCAGATAGCACAAGAAGTTTACTAAAAGCTTGAATACATAATTTGGAATAAAATATTAGCTAGGTCAAAAATTCACATGACCAAGACCTGCATTACTGAGCAGCATGCTACATGTAAAATTCCAGAACTTAAATAAAACAAGGCGATATAAGCTTCAACAGCTTACAGTTTGCCACAGTTACAGCAGTGAGCCGAGGAGTTCCGCTGAGTGTTCTTAACCTGTTAAATAACAGGTTATACACAACAGGTTATGCACACTCAGCAGAACAACGACACAGTTACGTAACCATAGTTTAAACTTAGCGGTGCATGTTGGCAATACTAGAACACACCAAGATTTCCATCTGTTTTCAGTACAGATAAATACATAAATTTAAAAAAAAATCCAGAGTTCAGATCAGCATTTGCTTCCAGAAGATCGGCTTCGTTGTCCCTAAATATGACTTCAGTGGACAAAAGGGAGGCTCCAAAATTCAGTCCCACCCATTGGCCAACATGCAACCAAAATGTGGCACAATAACCAGGGTAGTGACCAATTCAAAATTCTGGCAGACAGAGCTACCATCGATATGTAGCCCGCCCAAAAGGGCACACTTAGTCGTAAATGTTCTTGCCAAGCCAGGTGCATTCACCTCATTGCCGCTATGCCAGCTCTCTCCCGCTTAGCTTACTCCCGGCCCTGGAGTGGCACCTAGACTCACACTGCAGCAGTGAACAAAAGATACGTAAGCAGTTAAGAATCAACTAAAAACGAGTCGCCATGGCTCAGTGTTTACAGCGTTGCAGCAACAAGTAAGTAGTGCGGGTGTATTCAGGGAGATATCGGAAGAACACAATAAGTTGCTTATGGCATATGAGCGACTGAAGGAGTAGATGTGGGAAGTATGGAGAGTGGTGCCACATGAGGCATAAAGTGTGAAAAGGGTATGGACATACGCCGGAGGCCCGATACTTACTACGATATTTGGGACAGTGGATGTGGGCAAGGTAAATGAGCTAAACAGAGAAGCAGAAGCCACAAGGGAGTTGGCAGAAGGAATAGGGCAAATACGGACTGGCATTTCACGCATCTCATGAACTTGAAGAATGGTTTGTTGAACAACAAATACATGCTTTGGCAGCTAACAAGAGTATGCCAAAACATAGGCTAACTCTCTAAACTGAGATTTAGGGGCAGTGCAAGAACTGATGCAAGTACTAGATGCAAGAATAACACTAGTAAGACTGTTGCAGTCCGTAGGGATAGTATTTGGGACACAAGAGGAAAGGCCGCTGGACCTGATGGGATACTAGTTCGATGATTTTACACAGAGTACGCGAAGGAACTTACCCCCCTTCTTGCAGCGGTGTACCGTAGGTCTCTAGAAGAGCGTAGCGTTCCAAAGGATTGGAAAAGGGCACAGGTCATCCCCGTTTTCAAGAAGGGCCGTCGAACAGATGTGCAGAACTATAGACCTATATCTCTAACGTCGATCAGTTGTGGAATTTTGGAGCACGTATTATGTTCGAGTATAATGACTTTTCTGGAGACTAGAAATCTAATCTGTAGGAATCAGCATGGGTTTCGAAAAAGACGGTCGTGTGAAACCCATCTCGCGCTATTCGTCCACGAGACTCAGAGGGCCATAGACACGGGTTCACAGGTAGATGCCGTGTTTATTGACTTCCGCAAGGCGTTCGATACAGTTCCCCACAGTCGTTTAATGAACAAAGTAAGAGCATATGGACTATCAGACTAATTGTGTGATTGGATTGAAGAGTTCCTAGATAACAGAAAGCAGCATGTCATTCTCAATGGAGAGAAGTCATCCGAAGTAAGAGTGATTTCAGGTGTGCCGCAGGGGAGTGTCGTAGTACCGTTGCTATTCACAATATACATAAATGACCTTGTGGATGACATCGGAAGTTCACTGAGGCTTTTTGCGGATGATGCTGTGGTATATCGAGAGGTTGTAACAATCGAAAATTGTACTGAAATGCAGAAGGATCTGCAGCGAATTGACGCATGGTGCAGGGAATGGCAATTGAATCTCAATGTAGACAAGTGTAATGTGCTGCGCATACATAGAAAGACAGATCCCTTATCATTTAGCTACAAAATAGCAGGTCAGCAACTGGAAGCAGTTAATTCCATAAATTATCTGGGAGTACGCATTAGGAGTGATTTAAAATGGAATGATCATATAAAGTTGATCGTTGGTAAAGCAGATGCCAGACTGAGATTCATTGGAAGAATCCTAAGGAAATGCAATGCGAAAACAAAGGAAGTAGGTTACAGTACGTTTGTTCGCCCACTGCTTGAATACTGCTCGGCAGTGTGGGATCCGTACCAGATAGGGTTGATAGAAGAGATAGAGAAGATCCAACGGAGAGCAGCGCGCTTCGTTAGAGGATCATTTAGTAATCGCGAAAGCGTTACGGAGATGATAGATGAACTCCAGTGGAAGACTCTGCAGGAGAGACGCTACAGGGCTTTTGTTAAAGTTTCGAGAACATACCTTCACCGAAGAGTCAAGCAGTATATTGCTCCCTCCTACACATATCTCGCGAAGAGACCATGCGGATAAAATCAGAGAGATTAGAGCCCACACAGCAGCATACCGAGAATCCTTCTTTCCACGAACAATACGAGACTGGAATAGAAGGGAGAACCGATAGAGGTACTCAAGGTACCCTCCGCCACACACCGTCAGGTGGCTTGCGGAGTATGAATGTAGATGTAGATGTAGAAGTGTGGAGCTGACGAAATTGCAAGAAACTGTTCATCAAGCATTACATGGGCGATTGAGTCCGGTCCTATTGTCACTCGAGCAATACCTGAAGGGTTTGAGTAAAATGCAGGGAGAATTACCTCCAGAACTCCAGTTATCAGTAGAGCCTGGCAGCCAGAAAATACCTTTCTATGAAGGGCGCTCAGTAAGTAATGCAACACATTTCTTTCTTGACCAACTTTAGCAGCACTATACATAGCCATCAAAATGGTGTATGTGTAAGTAGACTGTTTAGGTTTTTATGTTGGTAACACCACGTAGCGCTGTGTATGAAAATCACTGACTGTGCTGTGTGCAGTCTGTGGCTGGTTGGCATTGTTGAAATATTCGCTATTGTAGTGTTGGGCAGTTGGATGTGAACAGCGCATAGCGTTGCGCAGTTGGAGGTGAGCCGCCAGCAGTGGTGGATGTGGGGAGTCAGATGGCGGAGTTTTGTGAGCGGATGATCTGGACGTGTGTCCATCAGAGAGAGTAAATTTGTAATACTGGATATCATGAACTGATATATATATATATATATATATTCTCTATCAAAATCTTTCATTTGCTAAGTATCCCTATCAGTAGTTAGTGTCTTCAGTAGAATCTTTTATTTAGCTGGCAGTAGTGGCTCTCGCTGTATTGCAGTAGTTCGAGTAACGAAGATTTTTGTGAGGTAAGTGATTCATGAAAGGTTATTGTTAGTCAGGGCCATCTTTTGTAGGGATTATTGAAAGTCAAATTGCGTTGCGCTAAAAATATTGTGTGTCTGTTTATTGTTGATCAGAATGAATAAAGAGAGAAATGTCTGAGCATGTTCAGTTTTGCTCAGCTGTTTGAAAATCAAATAACGTAAGGGTTTATCAGCACAGTCATTCATTAATTTTTCCAAGGGGACGTTTCATATGTAGACCCTTAGCCGAGGATACTTCATTGGAATCTTCTGATTTTTTCTTGTAGTTTGTGTAATTAGTGTAGCTATTGTTTATTGCTAGCGCGTAATTACAGAGAGAATTTCCTTTATAGTTGCAGTTTTTCATTGTTGCACAGTAAAACAGTTGTGGCATGCATGTAGATTTGCACCAAGTATTTCGCAGCTGCGCTTGCATTTAACGAGATATTATTTTCAGTGCTATACTAATGTGTTTTCTTGTCTTTGCTCTTCAAATTGTGCTTTTCTTGTTATTGTGTGAAATACGTGATAATTATGGCGTGTGAAAAACGTAACACTAGGCTTCAAAGTAAATTGAGAAATGATAGTGGCGACGATTGTAGCTTATCAGCACCACCGTGTAATGAATTAACAGATATTCAAAGTAGTAATTTGGTAATTGTGCGTAGGGAAATGGAGAGGGCGGCAAATAATGGTGTAGACAGTGAAACAATTAGTGAACAGGGAAGCATTATCGATCGATCGGTCGGCAACAGCTCGCCGCAGGAATCCGAAATGACAGGACACAATCTTGCAAATACTGTCGATTCAGGTTTTGGGTCCTCACCGTTTTCTCAAAGACACATTCTCAAGACACATTTTCTGCTTGTCAAAATGTGAATGTTGCCGGTGCAAATTCACTGCCGAAAAGCATAGAGGAACAGATTCCAGACACTAATACATTATTATTGCAATTAATGCAACAAATGAAACAAAATCAGAGACAAACATAGCAACAGTTAGACACAATGGAAGAAATCAAAAACAGACACAGCAACAAATGGAACAAAGAAAAAATTTAAAGATACACTTCAACAAACACGTGAAGATTTAACTACTGAGTTACATAACATCGAATCGAAATGTCAAAAAGTCTGTAATGTCGTAAAAACAAATTTGTGTGCATTTGCAACCTATTTTTTCGCGGCATGAAAATGCATTACAGAATCACGAAGCAGCCTTAAAAGAACTGCAAACTATTGTTCATGAAAATCACGAGACCTTGTGGGCTAAAATTGACTCAGTTGCATCTACCGATTCGGTTACGCAACTTGCAAAAACTCAGGAAAACTTAAAGGACACAGTAGATACTCTGAAAATTGGTTCAGCAAGACACATGGAGGAAATTAGTTCATTATCAGAGAAAGTAGTCGAACTTTCGGATCAGCTAAATAATGTATCTGCGAAGGTAGATGATAATCTGAATGACACAAGAGCGGTTGTCTTTAATGACACAGAAGAGTATGAACAAATTAGAAAATTCAAACAAAGTCAGAATCAAATCAATACACAGTACAAAAGAGAAATCCGGGAAGTACAAGATCAGTTGACACAGGTAATACAAGAATTACACATTTCACAGGACACTCGCGCTCCAATACGGGAAGAGGGACATAGAAATACGAAACAGCCACAAAATTATAACACAGGGCACTTCGGAAATTATGAAAGAAATTGGTAAGGTACACCGAATTTTGAGATGGAACCGCCGAAACGACGTAACAATGACCGACATGCGACTCGCCAAAATGATGATTTTGACTATAAGCTGTTTATTACTACACGTAAATTCAAAACATTTAAGAATTCCGGCAACGACATTCATCCGCAAGCGTGGATTCATCAGTTCTCTCATTGTTTTCCTCCCAACTGATCATTAGAGCACAGATTAGAATTTATGTGTGGCTATTTAGAGAATGAACCAGCTGTAAGAATGCGATCGGTCATTCACGATTGTCGAGTGAAGGAGAATTTTATCATGCCTTCCTCTCAGCATATTGGTCTCAAGCTACACAAGACCGAGTGAAACATAGCATCATAATGATGAAACATTTCGAACAATCTGAATTTTCCAGTCTTGTGAAATATTTTGAAGACATGTTGCACAAGAATCAGTACCTGTCAAACCCATACAGCCCCTCAGAACTCATCCGCATTTGCTTAATCAAATTGCCTGAACATTTACGACATATTAATTTGGCAGGACGTTGCAAAGTCGACATTGAAGCTTTTCAGGGACTGTTACAAGAATTGGAAATTGACACTGACAATCGAGGGACGCGAAAACAGGAACACAACAATTACAGGTCACATCCGTCACAATTCCGCGAAGAAAGAAATAATAACTGGAAACGACAAGACTATTCTTACAACGTAAATCGTGACCAAAACAGACACCACCCGTATGACAACCGTTGGCAGAATATTAATAATTACAGGGAAAGATCACCTCTCCGTGGTAATGACTGTCATAGAGACAATCTGAGAAACAGACAATATGTGAACCAAAATAATTATTATCGAGGGAGACAGAATGACTTCAGATGCAACGGTCCACCGCACAGTTGCGATTCCGGCAGAAATTCTCCACCACATGACCGACAAAAAAGAAACTATGTGAACTACCGACAAAACGACAGACCTGAATTTCATCAGAACTGGCGGGATTCAAACAGGACAGGGCCCTCTCGACAAGTTGAATTTGTAGAAGTTAGATCTCCAAATCCCAATAACTACGCGCGCCAACAAAGAGACAACAGGCAATGACTCACACCGCCGACAGCCACAAAACGTACTTATGAAGCTGACGACATAGCTGCCGTGGTTAGTAATTACGTAAAAATGGAAGACATTAGGGACATCTTACTCCAGGAACACGACGTAAAGCATAACAACATTGCATATCCTGTAATAAACATTACAGTAAATGACATAAAATTTACGGCAGTACTTGACTGTGGCAGTCCCATTTCAGTAATTAATGAAACAGCCTGAAGCAAATGCAACAAATCGAACGATTGCCCCACACTTTCGTTACGTAAGATTAAATTACAAGGTGCAATCGTTGGAAAAAGTGTAGATGTACGCCAGCAAACCAACGTAGAATTCTTTTGTAAAAGATACAGCTTCTCTATGAACTTTCTTATTGTTCCATTATTGTCGACGGAAATTATATTGGGGGTAGACTTTTTGAATGAATACAAAGCAATCTTAAACTTTCACGATGCTGAAATAAGTTTAGAGAAAAAAGTTAAGTCAATAGCTTTGAAATTTGAAGATTGGCTCTGAAACCATGACGAGGAAATTAATCGGCTTTACCTTCTGTTAGACAACAGTTCGGAATTTTCGACGGAACTTGACACTAACAATCACTCTGCAAGTATTGACAGGGATGATATCGACGGCGTATTTGATACTAATGAGTTAATTCAAAATTATATTCAAAAAATTGAGAATTGTAATGACACTGATATGCAGGGCCTTTTTGATATTTTACAAGCACATTCCACAGATTTTACCCACAAAACAGGAACAATCAACGGATTTCAATACCAATTTCGTGTTCGTGAGCATACTAAATTTTGTGTTAGAACATATGTAATTCCGGCACATTATAGGGACCGTGTTAGAAAAGAAATACAGTCTATGCTTGACGAGGTAATTTTTGAGCCTGCAGTAAGCTCATACAACAATCCATTACATGTTGTTGAGAAGAAAAATGGATCGATCAGGCTTCTCTTAGATTCGAGACAAATCAATACTATCATCATTCCTGAAACAGACAGGCCGCAAACGTTAGAAGAAGTTTTAAATTTTAATGGTGTAAAAGTGTTGTCTTCCATTGATCTCAGATCCAGCTTTTATCACATCGAACTTCATCCAGAATGTAGAAAATACACAGCTTTTCTTTATTTAGGCGTTTGTTATCAATTTCGGAAACTTGAACATTTCTTCGGCAGCATTCATTCGTGGGCTAAATTCCATATTACCTGAGTTCTTAAAACGTCACATCACCTTATATGTGGACGATATTCTCATAGCACAAGCCTCATGGGAACAACATAATTGCATCCTCAACAGCGTGTTACATATTTTTGCAGAATCTGGAATTACAGTTAACTTGGAAAAGTCTGAATTCGGTAGGACAAAGGTGAAGTTTTTGGGACATATTATTTCTTCTGAAGGCATTCCGCCGGATCCTGAGAAGTTAGAAGCAATCAGAGCCATTCCAGTTCCATCCACAAAAAAAAAGTCCGCAGTTTTCCAGGTCTCGTAAATTTTTACCATCGTTTTCTGAATATGTAAATTCTAGTTACACCAAAACTTTGTTCTCTCACTAGAAAAAATACTATTTGGAACTGGGACGAACAGGCACAGTTGGAATTCAGTTCTTTGAAAGAATCGCTATTTAACGCGCCAATATTAGCTCATCCAGATCTGACACAAGATTTTTTTTGCCTTAGCACGGATTCTTCTAAAGTCGGTCTTGGTGCCCATTTATTTCAAGAAGCCAGAGAAAATGACGCCACTGCTCAGAAAACCATTGCTTTTGCTAGCCGAGTGCTAACAAAATCTGAAAAAAAAACTATTCCGTTACTGAATTTGAAGCTTTAGCTATCGTTTGGGCATTTAACAAATTCCGTTTCTTTCTTTCCGGTAAGCACGTAAAAGTATACAGTGATCATCGTGCATTACAATTTCTTATGTCTTCAAAATTAAATCATGACAGGTTAAAACGTTGGGCATTGTTTCTGCAAGAAGTCCACTTCACAATAGTCTACATTCCCGGCAAGGAGAACATTGTTGCGGACGCAGTCACGCGCACCGGCTGGTCTTGAGAAAAATAACACAGAAGGCAACCTCGAGAAAAATTTCAGTATTCTTTACATTCAGAAAGTCGCCTTTGAAAACTTTATCACCACATCTTTAAAGGACATTGCTCATGAACAAGATAAAGATCCGATTTGGAAAGACATCAGAAGTAAATGGCATGAAAAGACACACAGATTTGGCATTATTACCTGGTCAGAAACAACATACTCTTCAAACGCTGCACTGTTGATGACAAGCTATGGGTACTTTGCATTCCTGACGATTTTGTTAATAAGCTCATTTGGTACATTCTTTTCAGATATGCACATTTTTGTCCACGAAAATGTTATCATATTCTTCGGACGACTTGTTATTTTAACAATATGGAAAAGAGAATTCGAAGAGCCTTGTCTATTTGTAAATTTTGTCAAAATGCTAAACCATCTACTATCTCACATCGTGCTCCGTTGTGTTCTATCATTCCTTCTAAATTAAAAGAATTTGCTGCTGTTGATCTCTTGGGACCCCTTGTCAGAACATCGAATGGATATTCGTACGTTCTAGTAGCTGTTGAACTTACTTCAAAATTTGTTTCTTTCACTCCGTTACGTAAAGCCACTGGGCGGTCTGTATCAAACGCCGTTGTTAAAAATTTATTACGTAAAGTTGGCCACGTTGCTAAAGTTATTTCGGATAACGGACCGCAATTCAGATCTGCTGTTTGGTCACGCATGGTTTGGAATCATAAAATCAAACCTGCTTTTATTTCATTGTACTCACCACATTGCAACCCGTCTGAACGAATTATGAAAGAAATGAGTAAGCTTTGCAGACTTTATTGTCACAGAAAGCATCAGTATTGGGACAGATATTTACACTTATTTCAAAACGTGTTGAATGAAATGCCGCATGACTCCACTGCTTTACCACCTATTCTTGTACTGAAGAATGAAGCCCCACCGAACAGAATCAGAGAGCTTGTACCTTTCCCGAATACACGTAAACTTCGACACAAAGACATAATTGATTTGGCTGTTAATAATACAAATTCTGCAGCAGACAAAAGGAGAAAACAACACGGTAAAGCAAATGCAAAGAAACTATATATTGGTCAGAAAGTTCTCGATAAAGCTCATTCATTGTCACATAAGAAGAAACACTTGAGTCACAAATTCTTTCTGGTTTACAATGGACTTACAGAATCCGACGTATACCTCATGATAATTGCGTTGAAGTTGAAATTCTGCGTACTAGGAAGAGTAAAGGTTTACACCATATTTCACATGTAAAACCGTTTATTGAAAGATAATCTGCTTTTTAACTTAGTCTTTGCCACAAAATTTTTCACTTCATGCTACTAGTACGCTTTGTCACACTTAGAAACTATTAACAAGCAACAATGTTTTGAAGTTAACTATCCAGTCTAGAAACTAGGGAACATATTTAGAAAGTAATTACGAATGCGTTGTTATAGTGAACAGACGACACAGTATTATTGTGTGTGTACATTCTTGATTGTTAGTTGCACGATTACGTAACGACTATAAGGCTTACATACTTAGAACATATACTGGTACTGCTAATGACATTGTAATGCAACATTTTGGTTTACTTGAAAATACATTATGGCTTTAAAGTGCTTTCTGAGAGATACCAGATGACACAGTGGTTCGTTTGACAGCTACGTGATTGTATCACGACACTACTAATGAGTGACACAATTTATATTATGGCTTTTGCACTGTATCTGTTCGATATCTGCACAGTTTTTCTGAATTCTTCTTTAAAGTAAAACATGTTTTAGAAGTAACTTCTGTGGTATAGCTACAACGAGACAGCCTTTTTCGTAGCACAACAATACATTACAGTATAGTACTTTCTTGATCACGGTACTGTACGTAATAACTACGATATCTATATGCATAGCATTTACTTATGTTTATTACGAGGTAAGTACATTGACTTCTACAGAACTTTGCTTACAGACGACGATAATTACGTCACTTGGCCCCTTTTTACTGTTAAGTAATGACAGAGATTATCTTACAACAAGACGCACAGTTTAGCGCTACAGTACATGTATTTGAGTTATTAATTTTGTACTTAAAACATTTATTTTTAAAGATTTTTGAATTACAAAGGGAAAAGGTTTTCCGTGATACATGTCATTCCATTGCCGTAATCGGTAACACCTGAGGGTATAATTATATTAATCCTCAGGGGGTACACGCCTACTTTGTGTACTAATTGTGTGGCGAGCGCTAGGAGCCCTAGCTAATATGGTATTTGCTTATACAACTTTACACATCGGTACCATATTTCTCTAACACATAAATTACACAGCTATTTGATCATTTAACACAGAAACAAACATTTTTTTACTACATTAGTGACACATGTTTACGCAATTACACAGTTGGATAACTTCACACTTATGAAATTGTATTTTGTCTGTACTTTGTGAACTCTTCATATTTTTTCAGAACCACTGTGATACTATGAGAGCTTTGAATGATGTATTTGATATAGGATCATGATTTTTAAAGTACGTTTGAGGTAGATGACACTATTGAAATGAGCAGAGAATTTTTTTAGGTTTTGAAATTATTGTGGTTCATGGTGTGGGTTCCTGTAGTCATGTTCATGAGCCACGGGCAACGTATGAGTGGCCAAGTAAGTGGTCCCGACAGTTGGGATACCAGTTACTTTGGAATAAGGCTGGGCATCTCGGACATATTCTGAGTTGTGGTCACCTTTGTGCTCATACGGCAAAGTTACCAAATCCACCGGTTAGTCCCTCAACCGTTAGGGGTAAAACTCAATGGGATTCGGCGCAAGTAAGGCTAGCAACCTGCTTCCCTGGTACTTGAAATACGATGCTGGCAACAATCAGAGCAAAATGCCTCGGACCTTTAGAGGTGACGGAGTCTAACTGACAACCCAGGGACTCCTAAGATACGACTTGGCAAACAAATGGTAATGAGATGGGGAGCTATTAATATCAATGGGGGCTACTCTGGGAAGAAGGTACAGCTGGCAGAGGCTGCAAGTAAGATGGGGCTGGACGTTTTAGCTGTTAGTGACATTCGGGTAAGGGGTGAGAAAAAAGAGGAAGTGGGAGAATACAAGGTCTACCTGTCAGGAGTCAAAGCAGGAATAGCACAATGGGGTGTAGGGCTTTACATCAGGAAAGAAATGGAACCCAGCGTAGTTGCAATAAGGTATGTAAACGAACGACTGATGTGGATAGATTTGACAGTGTCTAGCAAGAAAATTAGGATTGTGTCAGTATATTCGCATTGTGAAGGGACAGATCAAGATAAGATGGATAGTTTTTATGAGGCACTCAGTGATGTAGTTGTTAGAGTAAAGGACAAGGACAGTGTTCTGCTCATGTGTGATTTTAATGCCAGGATTGGAAATCGAACAGAAGGGTATGAAAAGGTTATGGGTAAATTTGGAGAGGATATAGGCCAACAGGAATGGGAAACAACTCTTGGATTTCTGTGCCAGTATGGGCTTAGTAATCACAAACTCCTTTTTTAAATATAAGAACATTCACCGGTATACTTGGGAAGGCATGGGAACCAGATCTGTCATTGACTATATAATAACAGATCAGGAATTCAGGAAGGCTGTGAGGGACACACGTGTATTCAGGGGATTCTTTGATGACACTGATCATTATTTAATCTGCAGTGAAATTGGGATTGTGAGGCCGAAAGTGCAGGAGCTCAGGTCCATATGTAGGAGGATAAGAGTGGAGAAACTTCAGCATAAGGAAATCAGGCACAAGTACATAACAGCGATCTCAGAAAGGTACCAGTTAGTTGAATGTAGTCAATTACAGTCATTGGAAAAGGGATGGATAAGGTACAGGGACACAGTACTAGAAGTGGCTAAAGAATGTCTTGGAACAGTAGTGTGTAAAAGTAGGAGGAAGCAAACAGCTTGGTGGAATGACACAGTCAAGGCAGCCTGTAAAAGAAAAAAGAAGGCGTATCAAAAATGGCTACATACTAGAACTCAGGTAGACAGAGAAAGTTATGTTGAAGAAAGAAACAAAGCCAAACAGATAATTGCAGCATCCAAGAAGAAATCTTGGGAAGACTTTGGAAACAGGTTGGAGACTATGGGTCAAGCTGCTGGAAAACCATTCTGGAGTGTAATTAGCAGTCTTCGAAAGGGAGGTAAGAAGGAAATGACAAGTATTTTGGACAGGTCAGGAAAACTGCTGGTGAATCCTGTGGATGCCTTGGGCCGATGGAGGGAATATTTTGAAGAGTTACTCAATGTAGGTGAAAATACGATTGTTTCAGATTTCGAGGTAGAATGGGATAGGAATGATGATGGAAATAGGATCACATTTGAGGAAGTGGAGAAAATGGTCAATAGATTGCAGTGCAATAAAGCAGCTGGGGTGGATGAAATTAAGTCGGAACTCATCAAATACAGTGGAATGTCAGGTCTTAAATGGCTACACAGGATAATTGAAATGGCCTGGGAGTCGGGACAGGTTCCATCAGACTCGACAAAAGCAGAAATCACACCAATCTTTAAACATGGAAACAGAAAAGATTGTAACAACTACAGAGGTATCTCTTTAATCAGCGTTGTGGGTAAAATCTTCTCAGGTATTGTTGAAAGAAAAGTGCGAGTATTAGTTGAGGACCAATTGGATGAAAATCAGTGTGGGTTTAGGCTTATTAGAGGCTGTCAGGACCAGATCTTTAGCTTGCGGCAAATAATGGAGAAGTGTTATGAGTGGAACAGGGAATTGTATCTATGCTTTATAGATCTAGAAAAGGCATATGACCGGGTTCCTAGGAGGAAGTTATTGTCTGTTCTACGAGATTATGGAATAGGAGGCAATATTTTGCAAGCAATTAAGGGTCTTTACATGGATAGTCAGGCAGCAGTTAGAGTTGACGGTAAATTGAGTTCATGGTTCAGAGTACTTTCAGGGGTAAGACAAGGCTGCAACCTGTCTCCACTGCTGTTCAAAAAAATGGCTCTGAGCACTATGCGACTCAACTGCTGAGGTCATCAGTCGCCTAGATCTTAGAACTAATTAAACCTAACTAACCTAAGGACATCACACACATCCATGCCCGAGGCAGGATTCGAACCTGCGACCGTAGCGGTCACGCGGTTCCAGACTGAAGCGCCTTTAACCGCACGGCCACACTGCTGTTCATATTATTTATGGATAATATGTTGAAAACAATAGACTGGCTTGGTGGGATTAAGATATGTGAACACAAAATAAGCAGTCTTGCATATGCGGATGACTTAGTTGTGATGGCAGATTCGATTGAAAGTTTGCAAAGTAATATTTCACAGCTAGATCAGAAATGTATGAAGATTAGCATCTCCAAAACGAAAGTAATGTCAGTGGGAAAGAAATATAAACGGATTGAGTGCCAAATAGGAGGAACAAAGTTAGAACAGGTGGACGGTTTCAAGTACTTAGGATGCATATTCTCACAGGATGGCAACATAGTGAAAGAACTGGAAGCGAGGTGTAGCAAAGCTAATGCAGTGAGCGCTCAGCTACGATCTACTCTCTTCTGTAAGAAGGAAGTCAGTACCAAGACTAAGCTATCTGTGCACCGTTCAATCTTTCGACCAACTTTGTTGTATGGGAGCGAAAGCTGGGTGGATTCAGGTTACCTTATCAACAAGGTTGAGGTTACGGATATGAAAGTAGCTAGGATGATTGCAGGTACTAGTAGATGGGAACAATGGCAGGAGGGTGTCCACAATGAGGAAATCAAAGAAAAACTGGGAATGAACTCTATAGATGTAGCAGTCACGGCGAACAGGCTTAGATGGTGGGGTCATGTTACACGCATGGGAGAAGCAAGGTTACCCAAGAGACTCATGGGTTCAGCAGGAGAGGGTAGGAGGAGTCGGGGCAGACCAAGGAGAGGGTACCTGGATTCGGTTAAGAATGATTTTGAAGTAACAGGTTTAACATCAGAAGAGGCACCAATGTTAGCACTGAATAGGGGGATCATGGAGGAATTTTACAAGGGGGCTATGCTCCAGACTGAACGCTGAAAGGCATATTCAGTCTTAAATGATGATGATGATGATGATTTGAAATTATTGCAGAAAGCTACGACGTTTTTGAGGTTTGGCTGAGGTTTTATGATGTTATTATTATGGCGATGATGTGTATTATGCTGTTGAGGTATGTTTATGATCAATAAGCTGATGCTATATGAGGAATTTGATTATGCTACGTATTTATTATGATGAAATATTGAAGAAGTGTCGACGAATATGTATATGTGTAATAAAGTAAGGAATAATTAGTAGTGGTTAGGGACTCTGATTTGTAAAAAAGGATTTTGGAAACGAAGAATCGTACTTTAAGAGTTATGAAATGTGTGTACTTGTGTGAATGTATCACAACACTGCTATTCATGAGATTTCGTTTCTATGCATTTCTACTGTAATTTTTCGATCTGTGAAATTTTTTTATATGAGACTGTCACTGTATTGCAAACTGCTGTCGTAAATATTTCGGTAAGAAAGCTAAGTGACCTTGACGTAATGCATCATGGACGCCCAGCTGTGCTGATACTTACTGAAATGCTTATGACTTGATGGGAAATATTCTTACATCTGCACACCTGATTATGACAAGGGTCTGTCTACGAGTGTTGAGAGAATTTCTACTGACTTATGAAATGTCACATGGCTATTGAATGATGTTTTTATGCTTTACTTTACGTAGTTGCTTATTTCATTTGATATCTGGTTTCCAACTGTGTTGCAGCATTGGTTCTATAAAATAAAATTAAGTGCATTTGCTAATGTGAACTCTTTCTGTCAACAGATCTGTTAAATAATAATTTTATGATCCACATTCTTCAAAAAAGGAGCACTTTGAAAGGAAAGACCAATAAGAAGGGACTAATAGCAGTAACTGCATACATAATTTTCTTTTCAAGTACTTGGTAATTTTTTTGTAGAATAATTGTTGTGGTGCACCACTTTAATGACATAGACATTAAGATGTGAATAGACATTTCCCGTATCTACGTTGTTGTCTTTAGTATACTATTTTTTCTGCTTGTGGGTTTGTCATGTTTAGATATAAGTTATTGCATTTGAAATTGCTGTTTGCCAGTTATAGTGCTACTGAATTTTACTTTGTATTACTCTGTTAAGCCAGTTTTACTACTGATTTATTTTTCTTGTTCCTGCACATTGGCTCATTTGGTTGTAATGTTGCATTTTCTTTGCTAATTTAGATATACTGCTGCTTGCTTCGTCAGTTTGCATTTTTTTGTCATTGCTGTTTGTGTTAATTTGTTGTGTGTTGCTGCATTCCCTGGTCCCTTAGTATATATATCTGAGCTCAGTAGATTTAAGTTACCTTAAGAGTGGGTCGACTACATAAGAAGCTAACTATGAAGAATAGGGAAAGAATGCATTGAGAAGTTATATGAAAAAGATTTGGGCAAAAATGAGTATTGTACAATGAGAAATATTTATTTTGAAAGAGGATATGAACAAAACAGGCTTACATAGGATGTGTTATTCCGCTATGTGTTTGTGTACCCTTGTGTATTTGTGTTCTTCCTGTCTTTATATGTTTAACTGATAAGATATATGTTGTAGAGTTTTTCTAATACTATGTTATTTACTTTGTAAAGATATTGAGACTTTATTAATTCTGTTCTGTTTCAATGCTCCTCTGTGAAATTAATTCTCCAAACGATCTCAGTAGGGGAGAGATCCGGTCACCCTGTTTTCCAAGGCAGGGTTTGGCAAGCAGGAAGAGAACCAGTAGAAACTCTTGCTCAGTGCAGGCGGGCGTTATCTGGCTAAAACGTTACCAAATAACCTCTTGCGCAAGGACTGGAGTTGGACCAACGCGTTATTGACTTGCTGAATTTTTTAAGCTCGTTCT
Source organism: Schistocerca nitens (assembly GCF_023898315.1). Lineage (NCBI taxonomy): Eukaryota > Metazoa > Arthropoda > Insecta > Orthoptera > Acrididae > Schistocerca > Schistocerca nitens. The sequence goes on from NC_064619.1 coordinate 497,387,619, forward strand.
GTTGAATAGAACATCCAGTTTTCATGAAATTGCAGTTATTTGTTAGTCCATACGTGCACCTCAGATCTACCTACATTCCGTTTCGGTAATATATTCATAGTGTGTCATTTATCTTTTTTTGCCTTAGAATGTATTTTCTTTTTCTCTAACAACATTATCTGATTTCTGTAATAATCCACAGCTTTTTAGATGTTTTTTGTGATATACTTTATTATTTGTTGAGAAAAGCAACTATCAAGGATTTACAAAATCAATATACAAGCATATTAAATTTGGATATCTAGCACTTCATACCATATCTAACAAGACTACCTCAAAACCTTTTTTTATTTCTTTATTAATCACTCTGTTTTGTACCATATCGGTACACTGTGATCAGGCAAGCTATTAAGTATAGCTAATTGCACATCATAGTCAGAGAAGCCATTCTTGTCTGGATAAATATCCACATCATTCATTTAGATTCTACTGATCAACTTTCCTGTGCAATTCCTTTGCAAAAATCGACACAAAAAGTCAGTATGTGTGTGGTAAATTTTATTTATTAGTAATGTTGGGTATCTGATTCTTTAGGAAAATTAACATTAAAATCTCCATAAATTACATTTACATTCTTTTGTCTGCTACAAATGATTGGAATTACTATTTGAGATGTATACATTGTATTAACTATAAATGAGTCTTGACATAGCAGTATTTAACCAGCACATCATCCAGTCGTCGATCTATGCTGAAACTAGTTCTTCAATAATTTGACCTTGACATTATTTTTAACATTCTAACAATTCCTCCTTTTTCTATAATTTTTCTACAAAAATAGGCAGCTAGTTTACTATACTCTACGTCTAAAACTACACTGCTGTGCAAAACCTAAGGACGAAAGTAACTTTCACATGATGTACCACTGCCTAGTAACATAGGTCGATGAAACTAGAAAGAACTGCTACAGTAATGTATGCAAGGTATCTGCAGGACATACACAATGAGATGAACATTTTATCCAAAGATGATAATTACACTGAAGTCTCCATGATTCACAAAGTCCTATAGGCATTACAAAAGGTGGGACATGGTTCTGAATAATGTATGTGATCTGTATCTTCGTTATGAATATTATTTTTGCCACTGATAAGAATGTCAGCTTTACAAATAACATTGTACAATTCTGCCAAAATATTCATTCCATGTAATCAATGTAAGTCTGTGTTTACTTTTTGTACCCAATGATAACTCTTCTCTCATTAGTGTCATTAAGCTTCCAGTACTCAAACATAATGTGTTCTTTGTCTCACTACGCTGTCATGTTTGCATGAAGTATATTTGATATTTTTTATATTCTTAAAACTAGGTATTAATGGATTTCGTCACATTACAGACGGTTTTTTCCAGAAATTTTTTTTTTCCGAATGCTGTTTAGTTTTTGTAGCATTGAGTTTGTATTTCAAATTTTACTTTTTCTGTGAAACTCGAGGATAATAAAGAGATTGAGCACGTTTTCTATAAGAGGCGATCAAAAAGCTTCTATTCGAATGCCGCACAGTCAAGAATCAGAACGGCAAAGAGGCAAAACCGCCATGTGAATTGAGGCAATCATGCCACTGATGCATCAGGTTTAAGATACCCATTTGATAAAACACCATGTCCTCCTGGTGCATGAAGAACTGCATAACTGCCTACTGCACATCCTCGATCGACAGGACTCGTCGGCCCCTCAAGGCCTATTTTAAGGGACCGATGTGTGACAATTGCGTGGTGAGACACCAGGGCTGCAGACAGGTGTCTGAGTATCTTGAACTTGATTTGGCGTTATGGCTGAAACTGGTCTCCCAGACTCACTGGCGTCTTGTGTCGAATTGCGGCCATCACAGAACTTAGCGCAACATTTCATAATGGTAGTTTTCGACAGACATGCTGCTCCATACACATTCTTCATTCTCAAATAGATGTCTATCAGTGTCTGTCCTTTGGCAACGAAGGAAAAATAACAGCCTGTTTGGATATATATATATATCGTTGCCATAATTCAATTTTCTGTATTTAGTGCACACACATCAGAAAGATAGGAATGCCTCACTGATCGTTTGTCTACATATCGGTGCTTATATACCCATATCAGAGTCGCACTGTATTGCATATATAAACTGCAGCAATGCCCTGAAAATGAAACTTTCTGATTGCCCCTTATAGTCCGTTAATTGGAGGTAGACCTGCTTCACTTTTTCTGGGATATGTGATCAGGAGGAGACGTTTATCATAATTGACAAAATCTGACGTTTGCTGAACGACAGTTTAACATTAAAAACTTATTTTTGTTTGTATATCTTATCAAACATGAACTGTAAGCTATTATATCCTCTCAATGACCCTCCTAAATGGTTGGATTTCGTTACAAATTTTCTGTCATGCAGCTGATTTCGCCTTTCATTGGTATTTACATTGTTAATTTTGCAATTTTTTCCTCTTTTGCCATCTTCATTCCTTAGACAAAGAGTAAGTATGTTTCTTAAATAATATTATGTTTCATATAGGCCTTTGCCTCTATAATCTTCATTTTTTAAGATGTTAAACTCGTTGTACAATTTAATTGTGTATACCTTCTTGTTTTTAAACAAACCTACAATTCTGATTTCCTGCCTAGTTAATTCGCTTCCTTTACAAATTTTTAGTCACCTTACTGGTACTCTACGATCACCTGAAATTCTGAAATTAGAACTGGCACATCCTATAAAATTTATTTACATTTGAAAAATTATTTACAGTGTCATTTTTAGTCCCATGTAATCTTTGGGAGGTAACTGCAGTTTCTGGGTGTACGGAGCTCAGTGCAGCACTAAACAATTATGAAAGTCCTCTGTTGAGAGAATAAGGAAAGCGTTATGAGTCCATCAGTTGCTGAGATCTACTGGTAGACTTGTGTACCAGCTCTGATTTCAGCTGTACTGCTTGGTGGCCAGGGGATATAACTGTATAGCCCCACTGTTCTTTTATTGTCATTATTCTCAGACTGTATGTACACTGTGATTTGGAAGTGATAAATGTGGATGCTGATATGTACTCTTTAAAATGAAAATTTTTAGAAAGTAATATTTTCAACCATAATGCTGCAGAAAATCACAAGGAAAGCGGATCTTGTAATGGAGAATGTGAGCACAAATAGTCCATCGTAAAAAACAAAGGTTTAGTAAGCTTTCAGACTTTGTCAGTGTCACACATAGCATTTCAGTTTTGTCACTTCTGCACACCATTATTAGTAAACATTAGGAAAAGACTGTAGAGAAACTAACACAGAACATTCTGCAAAAGCGAAATCACCATTTTGTTACACAAGAAAATAACTCAATAACTCGCTTGTACACTTTTAGGGATATAAACTGTTGTACTTTGCATTGCCAACATCCACATTTTGAAAGCTTTTCGTGCAAAGTCCGATACAAATTATGAAAATATCTACTAGGACTCATCGGCAAGAGTACAGAGGCAGTTACATTTCCGAGAAGGTGAAGCGAAGTTGACAAATAAGAACGATTCATATGGGAAGGCAAAAATGATAATCCAGTTGTTTAGATTGTCACCAAACTTCAGAAAATCCCATCAATAGCAAGGCATTTGCGTGAATGGGTATTACACCCAGCAGTTTACGGCAAACTTCACCTGCAGTTGTGAAGCCCACTGATGCTTTTAGTGGCAAATGTGGTGGGCAAGGCAAAAGCCACATTGTTGCTGGGCACTGGTTGTTGGTTACGAACAATACAGACCTTGACAAAGGGTAAAAATAAGTGCCCGCTTGGTGGATATTCTTCCAAAGAGTGTGGTCAAGATGTCGGGAACACTGGCAAAGAAAAACATATTGCCTATAACACAGGCAACAGGCAGCTGTTAAAGGTACCACTGCCGTAAGGATGGAAAAGGGAGACTTAAAAGCAGCCAGACACCTAAACGTAAAATGAAAACACAGTGGGAAGCATTTGTTACATGTAGTGGAAGCTTCTGAAGAAAGGAGGTTCAACAAAAGTGCTTCATAAGCAGTCAGTTTCACACAATTTCAAGATCTAGTCCTGGAGCCACAGTCACTTGGGAAGCACAGACAACTTGTGGTTCCAATTAAACTGCCTGCCGGCCACCTTCGACTGAGGATCAGGATACCTGAAATACAAGGACCTTATAGACTTAAGTTACTTCATCACAATAATGTACTACCTTTTTACATAAATATGCATCACAAAGGGAAGAGCCAAAAAACTCATGAAAGATAATAGCAGTGCCAGCAAGCAGAATATAATGAAGAGTAATAAATGGTTTTTGAGATTGACTCTTAGTCTAAAGAGGAGATGTTTCAAGAATGTGAAGTTGTCTTTCTCAAATTATTTACTGTAAGAATATAAAATAATTCTGTACTTATTTATTTTGGATTTCCCTGTTATGATTTTGAACACTGAAGGCAACACCATGTTTATGAGTCTCTGATTACTGACCGACTAGTAGTTTTTCGTATGCAGCGGATTTCAGTCTGTGGTACGATTAATAAATGTCTAAGCTTATTCATATTTTAGACTAAAGGCAGCCAAAGAGAATGACGCTTGCTACACTTCTGGTCTGATTTCCCCAGATGCAGTTACATGCACTTACCTCCCTTGGCTTCTCAGTGCCTAACTTGTTTTCATGTATTTTAAGGACATCATATATGAACCATACTACTAAATATTCGTTCTTTCATTTTTGTCCTACTTTTAGATCAAGATCCACCATTAACATGGGATTTGCAACCATTTGTATTGTTAATGTATCGACTTTCATGATCTCTAAAATACTTTTGTTTAATTTTAAATAATTCTTGTTACTTTCACTGAGATACTTTCGTTACAAGTTACACGATTTTGTTAATGTCATTATCTGAATTTCCAACCAGGTTTGATCTGCGACAAAACATAGATTGTTGACTTTAAATATAATCAGATTCTGATTCATCGCTGTAATAATAATAACCTTTCTAAACACTAATTTTTGTTATTTCGATATTCTTCCAATTATACTAACCTGTAGACTGAAGAACATAGTGTACATAGCAAAAAGTTTGAGCCACATGAACCTACATAAAAAAAAGAAAAAAGAAATTGATTGGCGCAGTGACAGAGCTGTAACTTCGGTCTCCATTTGTAGGTAATTTTATTAATCTCCAGGTTCAGTGTGACACAAAGTAGTTTTACATAAGAGCACTGTATCATTTTAGTAACCACGAAATCGATAGTATTTAATGCTGTTTCTGTCTCAGATGCACACCGACTGGATTTTTATTTGTTTTAGTAACAAGAAAAAGGGGAAAAAATCAAGACAGTAACATGTCATCCCTGAGGGATTACACTGACAGAAATGGAAAGTGTTACAACATGTGCAGAGTGTGTGAACACTACTAAGCTGATACTCTGGTATTTCAACCCTGTGGGATATATTGATTAAAAGTTCAGCCTTATGTGAGATTATTCTCAATGCTCTAAAGCAAGTATTCTACAGGCAAGAAGTAGTGGATGTAATGATGGGTACTGAGTGTGTTTAACGTTACTGGAATTTTTCAGGTGGGGCTTGCAACACAGTATATGCAGAGGATGGGCACACACAGCTTATCATGATGTATTGGACACTGAGAAAAGGTAGATTTGTCAGAATGAAGGTCAATCGGGCATCATACCAACAGATCACACACTTAGCTGGGAGTAACGCAATGACTGCAGAATAAGTGAAAATGAGATGAACTTGGGACAATAGTATGTTAAGAAGTGTGGGTATAGTTCCTTATAGGAGAAATACACCATGGGAAGAATATAGGGTTGCTTGACCCTAGAATGTAGGGTTGCTTGACTGGGTTTGAAAAATAAATGACAACATTCGGAAACTCGGAAGAAATTACAAGGAATGTATCACCATGAACTGCCACCAGCAAGTTGCTGGAAACTGGGTTGAGGTCTCAAGTTGCCTTGTGTAGTTTACTGCTAACACCATACCACAAACAACGTAGACTTGTCTGATTGACACCAACGAGTGTGTAAAAGACTTGGTGAAAGCTCTCAGACAGCAGCTATTCTCAAAAACTATAATTCTCCAGCTCTTGGAATTGCGGTGCGGATAGCTACCGAATATGGGAAACAGGGCAGATTTGGTAATCACTGAAGGGAAGCTGAATGCTAATCTGTGGGTAGAAAAAATGGTAAACCCTGTTGTCATACCCTTCATGATCAGGGCTCCAAATGGGATATTCCAATGAGATAATGCAGACTCCAAACTGCATTTCACAGCACAAACACCTTGATAAAACTGTAGATTCTTGACTAGCAGTCCTGTTATCTGATGTGTCACCCACAGAGCATGTCTGGGATGCGATGGAAAGACATGTACTTCTAGACTAGCCTTCAACCAGCAATCTTCATGAACTGACACAGCATGTATTTTAGGCATGGCTAGAAAATCTTCAATGTATCGCTCAGATGTTGCATGCTTCTATACCAAATGAATACAAGCGTTTATTCATGCCTGTAAGGGTCTCATCTCATAAGGAAGTCCACAATGAACATCAGTTCCGAATGGAATGAAATTTTAATACTCGCTGTGTGTGAACATCTCCAAATAGTTTGGTAAATATAGGATCGGCGCTTAATGATGTAGCAATTCCAACTTCTGATAGTGTAACTAAAGTGAGAGTACAAAACAGTTTTTAAATATCAGACTGCAGAATGAAACGCAGCATGTGGACCGATATTTTGTGCACCATTGTCGCTGCGTGTGCATATTTCACGTGCTGAGAGCACACTACTTGCGTGTGTCGCTGCTGCTGGCGCTACGGGCGCTCAGCACGGACACGGAGCTCGGCGACAGCAGTCGGGCTCTCGCCAGCCGCTCCGGCTGCTGCAGCAGGCGCGCCGTGCGCTCCGGGTGTCGCGCGGCCAGTCCGGGCGGCGGTGGCAGCGCTGGCGACAGCCGCAGTTCCACTGGCTCGTGTAGCGCCAGGGCCAGATGCGGTGCGCACTGTCCCACCACTGGGCGCAGTTCGCGGATCCGCCGTTCGTGGAGCGCGCGGCGCGAATGCAGATCGTGCGGCGGCCCGGGAGAATGAGGCAACACCGGAGGCGGCGGCAGCTCGGGCATGCGACCGGAACTGGTGGCAACCTCTGGCGTTTCCGGTCTGTCGTGGTTGCTGGGTGGTGGTGGCGACGGCGACTGTGAAGGAGATCCGCTCTCACTGTCGCCACATACACTGCGCAAAGACCCAAGTTTTATTAATGTAATATACTCCATTTACTGCTGATTTCACAAAACCCACTCTCTTATCTTAGTCGACTACTCGCAAGTGGCGAGGCTACTGCAGCGCCACTGGCGTGTTTTACCTGTACTAAGATTCGTCTCTCACGAGTGATCGTTTTTGTTTATACGGTAGCACTAGAACTGCATGCGTTGTAAGTGTTGTCTGCTGTGCAATTTGGCACCTGAATGGTGAAAGTGAGGTTACGAGGGCTGTTCACCTTACACAAAATGAAACTATATCAACAGAATTAAGCAGTTAGCAATAATAGTAGTGGTTATTTATGATCAAAATAAAAATTCGAAGTGCATGTTTCTCAGAAAGCTCATACAATAAATTCTCCACACTGGAGCGAAAGAACAGAAAAAGTAGCTTCCAAATATTGCAGAACATCAAAGTTTCGTTGCTCAAGAAAATATGTACATAAAAACACACGAAACAAAGTTTGGAATGCATTACCTATGGTCTATTTACTTCATCCTATGTGTCTTATTTTCTTTTCAGGTGTAAAATAACATGGAAAAACAATATTTTTCTTCTTTGATGGAGTCGACTTTGAAACCACTTCAATTAAAAAACTTTTTCATCCATTTACATCCTTCTTTGTGTACAGTGTATACAGCATCATTGTCCAGGTATTGTAAAATCTTTTTGCTTACAGATATTTCGTTACTCTTGTAGGAGACTGCTGGCAGGTAAGAATAAAATTATCGTGCAAGCTTTGAAATGACTAATGCCATTGATACCACTGTTTTTAGGACGAGCAATTTATATTCTAAGCACACTTCCTGCCATCCTGACCATCCAAGCTCACCCCACTTCCCATGTAAGTTATTTGTAGAGCCATTGCATTTCCCACAGAAATGCAGCTCGAGGCTTGCACAGTATAGACTAGAGTGTATAATTGCATCAAACCAGTTATGAGACGGAAGTTGTGATGGGAACAACGAATTAAATCAATCGATACAGCAGATTCTTAAAAAACAATATAGTCATTCACTTGTAGTTTTACAAATCGGCGGAATCACTCTCTTGAGTGAAACCAGTCTGTAGGAGCAACTGAATGAAAACAGTTGATACAGTCCAGTGCATTCAGTTCTGGGTGGAAACATTCGACCTTTTTGTCACTGTTAAGTCATTATTGACAACGGCACTCAGCTACTGCCTGTCATTACTGTCATTGCCATTTTGTCACCTCCTTTTTATTGAGTGTCAAGAAGTGGCTTCTAGTTTAGTTTTTCGTCCATGTTTATTAATAGGCGTTTTCTTAATAGTAAACTCTGTGTCTAGATTAGACAGCTGAAACGCTCGTTGCCATGTGAATTGAAGAAATCATTTAGCTGGACAAAAAGTGATCCTCAAGGTAAATTCAGTGTCATATACAGTACCTGCAAGTGTGATTTATATAAGGAAACTGTGTTCGTTAACCTTACTATCAACGAGGAAACACAAAAATTGCTCTTACATTTTTCTTTTATTAAAAAACCATAACAAATATCTTTCCATGTTCATGGGAAATTTTTATTTGTCTTTCACCTTATAAATTAATATACTGTACTACTGTATGGTTAAAATTTTAAAAATTGAAATTTAAAATACAATTATTATGCTGAAGGGCATATTTCGTTTCTTTTGGTGTACCTGTGACCGTAATCCAATCAGTGTCTAAGTTTCATTTGGCAAACTTGACATCAGTAAATACAGAAATTCACTCAAGTAACTGCTGTTTCTTCAAGTAAATTTATAGCTATTTCTTTATTGCCTTTCTGTACTCTCTCCATTTGTTTATTCATGATCACAAAGACCTCCAGATGTGAAATTTATCGCCATATGTGTAACAGTCATATAGGACCAACCATTTTGTGTGGAGGGGGTAAATGTCATCTGTAAATGACAATATACTCTCCAATTGAAGACTATTTCTTGATAGATTTCAATATTCCATAACCTACACTTGAGCTAGCGTTTTTATTTCTGTTTTTGAAACTTTTAGTCAAGGAGAAAATGTGTTATTCAGTTCTTAGATCAAAGAGTGGATAGAAATTTTGGATGGCCTATATATTAAAGTATGGACTTTATGTTTCTAATTTATATAAACTTTTCATTGTCCAAGTTTTGTCCATTGTTGCTTGTTATTACCATTAACAAATTGAAACAGTATAAAACATATGTATATTTAGACACCCTGTATGTTCCAAAGATTACATTTTTGGTGATAACATCACTGAGCACTTTTAAACTAATCTGACATTGGAAGCACAATCATCTAAAATAAGTACATATTACAAGTCTTCTGTGTAACCTAAAGTGACTTGTTAGTCGAATGGTTAAATAAATCTAAAGGGAATCAATGGATGGTTACAATAATTTTTCACAAAAAAAGGCCCTAGAAGTGACAGTATTTGCTTAAAAAGAGAGTGATAAAGACACAAAAAAATCGTATCTTATGTGCTTTCTTCACGTCACCTCTGCATTTAGCAGAACAGAACTATCGATGAGGGCTGCAAACCAGCAGAGACAGAGCGCCAATAAATTTAAATAAAAAAGTAATTGTTCAGTTTAGAAATGTAAATTTATAATGAAACACCAGGTATTAACCTTTTAAACCATCCAAAAATACATATTTAATGCCACAAGTACGATAAAATTGCTTTTAGGTAAATAAATGTATAGATTTTGAAAACAGTTCATTTTTAAAAATATATTTTACATTTACGTCTCATTCAAATCTAAGGTATGAGGGGTATTCAGTAAATAATGCAACACATTTTTAACTGGATTCCAGTGCATCATGCATATTATTTCCCACTCTTTTGGCAAAACCATATTATTCCCCCCTGTTTTACTGAGGGTATCACAATACACTTCAGAGTTGACCATAGCACCATGAGATAGAACATCCAACATAATAACCCCTTCAGAGTCCCAGAAGACCATAGCCATGACTTTACCAGGAGGTGGGGGTATGGCTTTGAACTTTTTCTTCGGAAGAAAGGTGCTGCGGTGCCACTTTATGGATTGCCATTTTGTTTCCAGTTCCAACGGAAGAACCCACATTTCATCGCCTCTTGCGATGTTCGACAAAAAAAGTCACGATCAGCCTCACTAAGAGCAAGCAGCCCACACAGACGGCCTTTCGTTGTTCTTAATGGTCTTCTGTTAGGCAGAGAGGAACCAAGCGGGCACACACCTTTGAGTACAGTAACTGGTGGACGAGTGTGTCAGCACTAGCAACAGAGATGTCCAGTTGGGCAGCAAGGTATTTGATTGTGACCTGTCGATCATCTCGAATGAGAGCGTTCACACGTTCCAACGTTGCAGGAGTCGCAGCTATGTGCGGCCGGCCGTCACAGTGGAGATCAGATAGGTTTTCGTGACCTTGTTGTGATGATGACAGACGTCTCGTACAACGACTCACCGTGATTTTTTTCACTGCCAGGTCACCGTAGACATTATGCAAGCGCCTATGAATATCTGGAATTCTCTGGTTCTCCGCCAAAAGAAAATCAATAACAGCACTCCGCTTGGAACTTACCTCCGTTAAAGACGCTTGCTGAAGGCTACATATAGCACCGCAACCTGTTATAACTTCATGAAACTATTGGGGCTGAAGTGAGAATATTCCACGATATCCGATCACAGATTTTGGCAACTGAAATTGGCTGATGGAAAGAAACGTATTGCATTACTTATTGAACTTGTTTCGAACATTATTTGTCTCCAAAAAGTTGGCAGCCCCACCTGTGATACATGTATAGCCAGACTAAAAAGCATGTAAATGAAGTCACTCAAATCTGGAGACTGAGTGAAAACATTCACATAACTGCCTTAATTGACAGAAACTTGTGTCAGGCGGTTCTCTCCCAGTAAGTGAAACCACTCAAACCCAGAGAGTGATGAAAACATTTAGCCGGCCGGTGTGGCCGTGCGGTTCTAGGCGCTTCAGTCTGGAACCGCGTGACCGCTGCGGTCGCAGGTTCGAATCCTGCCTCGGGCATGGAAGTGTGTGATGTCCTTAGGTTAGTTAGGTTTAAGTAGTTCTAAGTTCTAGGGGACTGATGACCTCAGATGTTGAGTCCCATAGTGCTCAGAGCCATTTGAACCATTTTTTTGATGAAAACATTTACATAGGCGATGTGGCCACAGAAACTACGAGGGACATTTCATAAATAATGCAAATTAATTCTTTTTACTTACACGTTTAATTTTCAATATCTCTTTACAGTCTACAATATAGTCTCCCTGCTTCTCTATGACTGAATCCCAACTTCTGAGAAGCTCTATTACTCCATCCAGGACACCACTTCGATTCATTTGTCGAATGGCTTGGTTAACGGTGGTAGAATACCGTTCACGCAAAGGTTTTTTTCAACTTCAGGAACAAGTCTTAGTCTGATGGACTCTTGTCCGGGCTGTAGAAAGGATGGAGGCAACACTTCCCATCCGTATTCTCGCAGTTTTTGGGTTATAACATTGCCGATATGCGGGCGAGCATTGTTGTGAAGAATGAGTGGCGCAGGCTCCAGCAACTGAGGTCGGGTTTTGCACATTTTGTTGCGCATGTTTCGCAGGGAGCTACGACAATACACTGCTGAGGCACTTGTTCCACATGGGACTCTACCTGTCATGATGATTTCTTGGTGGTCGTAAGCAAAAAATCATCATTCCCTTGAGCTATGATTGAACGCGACGAAAGTTCTTTGGACGTGAAGAATCTGAAGCTCTCCCTTCATTGGACTTTGATTTCAACTCCGGCTACAAGTCTCTAATCCACATTTCATGAGTAGCGACAGTTCAACACAAGAATCCTTTACCTTCATGGTCGACTCCTTGTTTGAGCGAGATTACAATGTCCAGGCGTTTCTACTTCTCTTCAGCAGTCATTGTGGGATCCATCTCGCAGAAATTTTTCTCTTCTTCAAATCTTATGTCAGAATACGGTATATGGGTCTTGGGGGAATTCTCGTGGCTTCAGAGCGTTCCTCACCAATCTCACTGCAATCTTCTTCAAGAGTGTCTGCCATAGTTTCACACTTCATTCATCTGTTGCCGTTTTTGGCTCTCTGAAAATGTTCAAATGTGTGTGAAATCTTATGGGACTTAACTGCTAAGGTCATCAGTCCCTAAGCTTACACGCTACTTATCCTAAATGATCCTAAGGACAAACACACACACCCATGCCCGATGGAGGACGAACCTCCGCCGGGACCAGCGGCACAGTCCATGACTGCAGCGCCCAAGACCGCTCGGCTAATCCCGCACGGCTTTAGCCTTCTGAGTTTAGGATTACCGTCTATGCTCATACGACCAGAAGGGAAACCATTAACCCAACGTGTAACTGTACTACAGTCTACTGTAAACTGACCACAAAGTTCACTTTAAGGCGCGATGGATTTCTGTCGGGTTTCTGGCCGCGTAAAGTTCGATCTTGATGAACGACCTATGGTATTCACCAGTCACAGTACCCGAGACTCCTGCAGGGTCCATTTCTGCCTCTCGCTAATTTTATGTTAGAGTAAGGAGTGATAAAGCGAAGAAAAAAACACGTGCTTCTTCCTCACGTTCCCAACTACATCTGACGTAATTTTCAGTTGTTGCATCAAACAATCGACAGCAATACCGATCTATGCATTATTTATGAAATGTCACTAGTAGTTTCATTCAACTGAAAAAAAAAAACTACTGAACGTAAAACCCATCGAGTGGCCAATCTGTTATTAAAACCAGCCGGTTGCCAAATCACTAGACAGAAGGCCACAACAACATGATTATGTAGCGGGCAGTCTCTCACCTGGACTGGCTGTAGACTGACGAGTCCGGGGTAATGATGCCGCGCGCTTCGGCCGCCTGCCAGGGTGACGGGACGGCCGGTCGGTGCTCGCGCGAGGGCGGCGGCAGAGGCGGCGGTGTGGCCGGCAGCGGCTGCGCGGGGCGGCGCGGCTGGCGCATGCGCACAGTGGCCACGTGGCAGCCGCCCGCCAGCAGCAGGCAGCGGCCTCCCGCCGCCAGCGACAGCGCGCCGTGCTCCAGCCCCAGCTCTAGGGGTCCGCGCACACTCACTGTCTGCACGCAACACTGGTCCCACACGTCCCACGCCTTCACCACCTGCAGCAGCCCGGCCGGGATCGCCTGCTACAACCTCGACGTAGCTTTGTTCCCGTTACACACAGATGGAGGGAAGTGCCCTACAGCGGATCAGTTGGTCTCTTGCCTCTGTAGAAGGCCACACAAGAGCTAGTCCCTAGGGCGGGCCAGAATCACCAGCCAGTTCTGCTGATATTTTTGACGAATGCAGCCCACCAATTTGAGTCCCGTCCTTTCCCAACAACGTTCTGTCCCCGTCTGTTGTATGTAATCTCTCAGAGTTGTCCGGACGTCGGGTTCCTTCGTTGTTGTTGTTATTGTTGTGGTCTTCAGTCCTGAGACTGGTTTGATGCAGCTCTCCATTGTGCAAGCTTCTTCATCCCCCAGTACCTACTGCAGCCTACATCCTTCTGAGTCTGCTTAGTGTATTCATCTCTTTGTCTCCCTCTACGATTTTTACCCTCCACGCTGTCCTCCAGTACTAAATTGGTGATCCCTTGATGCCTCAGAATATGTCCTACCAACCGATCCCTTCTTCTGGTCAAATTGTGCCACAAAATCCTCTTCTCCCCAATTCTATTCAATACCTCCTCATTAGTTATGTGATCAACCCATCTAATCTTCAGCATTCTTCTGTAGCACCACATTTCGAAAGCTTCTATTCTCTTCTTGTCTAAACTATTTACTGCCCATGTTTCACTTCCGTACATGGCTACACTTCATACAAATACTTTGAGAAACGACTTCCTGACACTTAAATCAATACTCGATGTTAACAAATTTCTCTTCTTAAGAAACGCTTTCCTTGCCATTGCCAGTCTACATTTTATATCCTCACTGCTTCGACCATCATCAGTTATTTTGCTCCCCAAATAGCAAAACTCCTTTACTACTTTAAGTGTCTCTTTTCCTAATCTAATTCCCTCAGCATCACCCAACTTAATTCGACTACATTCCATTATCCTCGTTTTGCTTTTGTTGATGTTCATCTTATACCCTCCTTTCAAGACACTGTCCATTCCGTTCAACTGCTCTTCCAAGTCCTTTGCTGTCTCTGACAGAATTACAATGTCATCGGCGAACCTCAAAGTTTTTATTTCTTCTCCATGGATTTTAATACCTACTCCAAACTTTTCTTTTGTTTCCTTTATTGCTTCCTCAATATACAGATTTACTAACATCGGGGATAGGCTACAACCCTGTCTCACTCCCTTCCCAACCACTGCTTCCCTTTCATACCCCTCGACTCTTATAACTGCCATCTGCTTTCTGTACAAATTGTAAATAGCCTTTCGCTCTCTGTATTTCATGCCTACCACCTTCAGAATTTGAAAGAGAGTATTCCAGTTAACGTTGTCAAAAGCTTTCTGTAAGTCTACAAATGCTAGAAACGTAGGTTTGCCTTTCCTTAATCTTCCTTCTAAGATAAGTCGTAGGGTCAGTATTGCCTCACGTGTTCCAACATTTCTACGGAATCCAAACTGATCTTCCCCGAGGTCGGCTTCTACCAGTTTTTCCATTCGTCTCTAAAGAATTCGCGTTAATATTTTGCAGCTGTGACTCATTAAACTGATAGTTCGGTAATTTTCACATCTGTCAACACCTGCTTTCTTTGCGGTTGGAATTATTATATTCTTCTTGAAATCTGAGGGAATTTCCCCTGTCTCATACATTTTGCTCACCAGATGGTGCAGTTTTGTCAGAACTGGCTCTCCCAAGGCCGTCAGTAGTTCCAATGGAATGTTGTCTACTCCCGGGGCCTTGTTTCGACTTAGGTCTTTCAGTGTTCTGTCAAACTCTTCAAGCAGTGTCATATCTCCCATTTCATCTTCATCTACCTCCTCTTCCATTTCCATAATATTGTCCTCAAGAACATCGCCGCTGTACAGACCCTCTATATACTCCTTCCACCTTTCTGCTTTCTCTTCTTTGCTTAGAACTGGGTTTCCATCTGAGCTCTTGATATTCATGCAAGTGGTTCTCTTTTCTCCAAAGGTCTTTTTAACTTTCCTGCAGGCAGTATCTATCTTACCCCTCGTGAGATAAGCCTCTAAATCCTTACATTTGTCCTCTAGCCATCCCTGTTTAGCTATATTGCACTTCCTGTCAATATCATTTTTGAGACGTTTGTATTCCTTTTTGCCTGCTTCACTTGCTGCATTTTTGTATTTTCTCCTTTCATCAATTAAATTCAGTATCTCTTCTGTCACCCAAGGATTTCTACTTGCCCTTGTCTTTTTACCTACTTGATTCTCTGCGGCCTTCACTGTTTCATTCCTCAAAGCTACCCATTCTTCTTCTACTGTATTTCTTTCCTCCATTCCTGTCAATTGTTCCCTTATGCTCTCCCTGAAACTCTGTACAACCTCTGGTTCTTTCAGTTTATCCAGGTCCCATCTCCTTAAATTCCCACCTTTTTTCAGTTTCTTCAGTTTTAATCCACAGTTCATAACCAATAGATTGTGGTTAGAGTCCACATCTGCCCCTGCAAATGTCTTACAGTTTAAAATCTGGTTCCTAAATCTCTGTCTTACCATTATATAATCTATACCTTCTGGTAACTACTGGCTTCTTCCATGTATACAACCTTCTTTCATGATTCTTGAACCAAGTGTTAGCTATGATTAAGTTATGCTCTGTGCAAAATTCTACCAGGCGGCTTCCTCTTGCATTTCTTAGCCCCAATCCATATTCACCTACTACATTTCCTTCTCTTCCTTTTCCTACTGTCGAATTCCAGTCACCCATGACTATTAAATTTTCGTCTCCCTTCACTACCTGAATAATTTCTTTTATCTCATCATACATTTCATCAATTTCTTCATCATCTGCAGAGCTAGTCGGCATATAAACTTGTACTACTGTAGTAGGCGTGGGCTTTGTGTCTGTCTTGGCCACAATAATGCGTTCACTATGCTGTTTGTAGTAGCTTACCCGCACTCCTATTTTTTATTCATTATTAAACCTACTCCTGCATTACCCCTATTTGATTTTGTATCTATAATCCTGTATTCACCTGTCCAAAAGTCTTGTTCCTCCTGCCACCGAACTTCTCTACTTCCCACTATATCTAACTTTAACCTATCCGTGTCCCTTTTTAAATTTTCTAACCTACATGCCCGATTAAGGGATCTGACATTCCACGCTCCGACCCGTAGAACGCCACTTTTCTTTCTCCTGATAACGACGTCCTCTTGAGTCGTCCCCGCCCGGAGATCCGAATGGGGGACTATTTTACCTCCGGAATATTTTACCCAAGAGGACGCCATCATCATTTGATCATACAAGAAAGCTTCATGCCCTTGGGAAAAATTACGGCTGTAGTTTCCCCTTGCTTTCAGCCGTTCGCAGTACCAGCACAGCAAGGCCGTTTTGGTTAATGTTACAAGGCCAGGTCAGTCAATCATCCAGACTGTTGCCCCTGCAACTGCTGAAAAGGCTGCTACCCCTCTTCAGGAACCACACGTTTGTCAGGCCTCTCAACAGATACCCCTCCGTTGTGGTTGCACCTACGGTACGGCTATCTGTATTGTTGAGGCACGCAAGCCTCCCAACCAACGTTTAGGTCCATGGTTCATGGTGGGGGGCGGGGGGGGGGGGGGTGTTCCTTCGTGTGTGGTCTAAATTGGTGGTTGTTCGTGATTTATCCGCGGACCCAGCTCTGCGATGCATGCTCGATGAACCAGAGGTCACAGGTAACGAATTTCAGGAGTTCCGAACATGTATCGACGGAAATCACTATGTTTCCGTGGGGCTCCCAAAACTGAATTTCGTAAACAGATTTCGCAATACTGTTTGCGGTTGATCATGTAAACTCTCCAAAATCGATTCTGGAAATCCATTTCTAGCTGCCAGTTTTCCACCCCCACAATCGATTTTGCTCCTATGTAAACATACAACCGTTTTTGAAACGCGCGTGGATTGTCAGGTTACGTCTTGATTTCGAAATATTGGACTAATATGGACGCAGTCTCTTATCGTTACAGCTGGTTTGTGGCCTAGCGGTTCTAGGTGCCTCAGTCCGGAACCGCACTGCTGCTACGGTCGCAGGTTCGAATCCTGCCTCGGGCATGGATGTGTGTGATGACCTTATGTTAGTTAGGTTTAAGTAGTTCAAAGCCTAGGGAACTGATGACCTCAGATGTTAAGTCCCATAGTGCTTAGAGCCATTTGAACCTTCTTATTGTTGTAGTGAAGGAAAAGCAGAAATATAAGATTGAGCATGAAACAGTTTACCTCTAATATTGAAGTGAAGAGAAATAGTGATGTGCTGACTAAATCAGAAACTGGAACGGCTGTTTTCCAGACGCCATATTTAACTGAGCTAGCAAACCCGCTTCAGACCTTAAAATGTAAACACGACAGCAAAAATCCGAAATTCGCTTTTCGTCTTTCGGAAGATGTGTCGCGCGTAAGCTTAGTGATACGTTGTACAGTACGGCTTGTTTAAGACATTATTTAATTGTTGTACATTTTCGAATTTTGAAAATCGTTTATATGGTCAAGAAGGAATTATTATGGGTGTTAGTAGTAAGAAAATTGTGGCAGTTACCGGTAATTTGTGCAATATTTACTCATATATTTCTCGAAAGAAAAATCGCACAAAATTTATTAAAAGTGGATTGCCGAAAGGCAACATTCCAGACATATAAATCTGGCTCATTACTGCTGTGAGAACCCTGGAAATTTGTAATTCTCTTGAGGGTAGTGGGGAACGTTAATCAAAAAAGGTCAAAAAGTAAAAAATGAGTAAAGACAAATGCAGTTCAGGAAAAGAAGACGGACTGGAAGAAGGGAAGTGAACAGTTAAATGTTAAAAAAAGAACAAAGACGTATGAGGTTGTGCAACATAAATTACAGTACATTCGCCGGCCGCGGTGGCCGAGCGGTTCTAGGCGCTTCAGTCCGGAACCGCGCGACTGCTACGGTCGCAGGTTCGAATCCTGCCTCGGGCATTGATGTGTGTGATGTCCTTAGGTTAGTTAGGTTTAAGTAGTTCTAGGTTCTAGGGGACTGATGACCTCAGATGTTAAGTCCCATAGTGCTCAGAGCCATTTTTTACAGTACATTCAAGGAAGCAACAACAACAAAAAGAGGAAGATCTACAATTCTAGGTAAAGATGTTGAACAAAAGCCGGTTTAGTACTGTCTTATTATGAAAGCTTCGTTCCTTGGGCTTACTAGTAATGACTTCTGAAGAACGGCCGTACAATTGGCAGATAGAAGTAGCACTGAACAGCATTTCAAAGATAAAATTGGTAGGAAAAGTGGGTTTTATTCTTTTTCTTAAATGTTACAAACTGAACTGTCAGAAAGAAAGCTGGTCTTTCGGGTCAGCGAAGAAACTGCAGAGAATTCCTATAATCGTCTGGAAGATGTTGTATTATGCTTACTTTGAAATTATGGTACGTTTTCTCTAGTGTAATAGCTTTCGCTTACTGTTCAAATGGCTCTGAGCACTATGGGACTTAACATCTTAGGTCATCAGTCCCCTAGAACTTAGAACTACTTAAACCTAACTAACCTAAGGACTTCACACACATCCATGACCGAGGCAGGATTCGAACCTTCTCCTAGAACTGCTCGACCACACCGGCCGGCTGATGAAATTAATACAACCCTCCTACGTGGTTCTGTTCCTCCTCCTTTCGAGTAGAAAGTTGCGCTTTCAGTTTCTTACGAAGTTTTACTGTCGCAAGCGTCTACGTATTTGCTCCGTATTTTTCTGGTTTACTTAGAGTTTAGTGTTTGAAGGTTCATTAACAATCCTTGCTTGCTCAGCATGTGTTAGTGAATAACTCGTGAACTGAGCTACAACACAGTTGCAGTCGAGCAAGCCAACGAACTCTTTGGCAGCAGCTATTCATGTCACCATTAACGCTAAACTAGACAAATCATGTATTAGTACGCGTATTTAAATCCATGACAATATACCCCATTAGTCCGAAAAGTTTCGAGACTGGCTTAATAAGAAATAGGGAAATGTTAAGACAGTGCTATTGCTTCAGAAGTGCTACATAATTCCCCCCCCCCCCCCCCCTACTGGTGTACAACCTATAACACGTCCATACTACAACGTAAAACTGTCAGGAAAGTTCTGCTTTAAAGTGGTATTTAGCTCGCGCGTTACAGTGGCTCGAATGCTGTTTATGTCGTGAAAGCGTTGACGCTTTATGAGAATTTATGCACTTTGTCGTTTTGTGATATGTTCGTATCGGCAACATCATGTCTCATCAGCGATGATAATTTTTTCCAGAAAAGAATTGCCCGCGATTTTCATTTCAATCAAGTCGCGGCAAGCGCTCACTCGTTGTTTTTGTTCGGAAGTCAATATTTGCGGGACAAACTTTGCATAAACTTTACTCTTCTTCAAAACATTCTGCAAAATGTCTTGAGCGCTTGATTTAGAGATGTTGGTCCATTACGATTTGTGACACAAAAATGTTAACACGCTACGGTCGCATGTCCACTTAACACTGCTGGCACACAATTGTCTCGTAGAATGCACCTCTTTTGCTTACAGTTGCTAGTTCAGGGTGCCACCGTAATTACAGCGCTGACAATCCTTATGCACCGGTAACAAAATCAGTCTCGCAACTGTTTGGAGAGATGGTGTACAAGTGTAAGATGGCAGCAAATCCCACAAAAGAAACTTATGTCAGACGATAAAATAAAAAAGATTTCTGTTTTGTTCATATCGACGCAAACGTTAAGCATGTATCAATTACAATTCGGAATGAAATTATTTAAACAAACAGGAATTTTTTTATTCAAAACAGCTCTTGCAATGATATGCCAAATGAGTGAATTTCGCAAACATGCTATTTTACTGGTGACAAAAGTCTTGGGATAACGATATGCACTTCTACATATGGCGGTAATAAAAGGGCAGTGCATTCGCGGAGCTGTCATTCGTACTCAGGTGATTCATGGGAAAAGATTTCCGACGTGACTATGGCCGCACGACGGGAATTAACAGACTTCGAACGCGGAGTGGTAGTTGGACATGGCACATTCCAATTTGGAAATCGTTAGGAAATGCAATATTCCGAGATCCACAGTGCCAAGAGTGTGCCGTGAATACCAAACTTCAGGCATCTCCTCTCTCTGCGGATAACGCAAAGGCCGAAGGGCTTCACTTAACGACCGAGAGCAGCGGCGTTTGTGTAATTTCGTCAGTGCTAACAGACAAGCAACACTGCGTGAAATAACCCCAGAAATCGATGTGGGATCTACAACGTACGTATCCGTTGAGACAGAGTGGTGAAATATTTCCTTACTGGCCTATGTCATCAGACGACCGACAGGAGTGTCTCTATTGACAGCATGACATCTCCTGCAGTCCTCTCCTGGGCTCGCAATCATATCGGTTGCACCCTAGACGACTGGAAAACGGGGGCCTGGTCAGTTGAGTTCTGATCTCAGTTGCGTTCGAGTCTGGCACAGACACCACGAAGCCATGTACTCAAGTTGTCAAGAAGGCAATGTGCAAGCTAGTGATGGCTCCATAATGATGTGGGTTGTGTTTACATGATTTTTTTTTTTTTTGCACTGGATGAGGAACTGCGACTCTCATTTAAATTGGCGATCTATTTGGTAATAAATATACAACTAGTGGCTTTCTTTAGTTTTTTGATACGATTTATTCAGCCATTAACATGTTCGCGAACCACTGCAGGTTCATCAGATGGAGGTACTACAAGAACACTATGCTGTGGACCAGGTGTAGCTAGGTGCTGTGTCCATGCTGCTGGTGGAAATAACGGAAATTTAGTAATCAGTGGCGAAACGTTCATGAAACCGCAAGTTTGTTATGTTTTAGATACTTGCAGTGCACTGCGTTATGGTATCCATATCAAATCTGTTATAGTGTACACTGTTAAGTTATGTACACAAATATGCACAGTGTTCAGCTGCAGTTCGTTTCACTCTGATTCACAGAAAATAAACTCTGGATGTTAATACAAAGAATACAGGTATGATAGATATTGCACTTTACTACACCATGGTCTCTGGCATGAGGTACTTTATATTACAGTGCAAATATTACTAGTAAAGGTACTGTGTTTAAGTAAATTTTGCTAGCTGCAGCAGTGTTTTAATGTTGGCAATATAAATATAATACGGATTAAAAATTATACAAAAGGCAAACGAATTGAATGGAATATTTACTATATAATTAAAATTTTTTTTATAACTTACAGAATTCCTTAATTGTTACATGGCAAGGAGAACAAAATTTATACAGGAAGATGTGAATGTGTTATTATTGTCATTTTTGTTGTTTTGGTGCCAGGATATCTTGGAAATTCTGGAAGATAAAGTTCTGTGTTGATTCAATTTCTTAATTAAGAATTTTTCACGTAATTTTAGCTTGTGAACGTAAATTTCTAATTGTTGAAAAAGGTCCATCTGTATTCGTTTCTCAGCAATGTGTACCACAGAAAGATTGACACTGACTACACCAACAGAATGTTCATGATGAGCAATATGTAATGCAAAACTGGAATTATTTAAGTTTGCGAGTCGAAGTCGGCCACATGTTGGTTAAAATGGCTCTGAGCACTATGGGACTTAACATCTGTGGTCATCAGTCCCCTAGAACTTAGAACTACTTAAACCTAACTAACCTAAGGACATCACACACACCCATGCCCGACTGCGCGCCTAGAACCGCTATACCACCGCGGCCGGCGCCACATGTTCGTTGTAAAATTTCTCCCTATTTGACCTATGTACAAGCAAGAACAGGAGCTTGTGAGTTTTTATATGCCAGTATTTTTATGAGAATTTCAGTGTATTTATTATAGTGACCAATTTGTTTTGCAATTTATTGTCAGTGTGGGAGGATACTTTTATGTTGCGTAGTCTGAAAATACTTGCAAGTTTATATAACACTTTGCCAAGGAAAGGAAGACAGACAAATTTTGGCATTTCTTTCTTAGCTTGTAATGGTGATGGTGGTTGCTTAAGTTTACTATGGATTTTTTGAACTAGGGTTTTTATCAAATACGTGTTGTAAGCATTATTTTGGGCTATAGATTTAAGTATAATTATTTCTTTACATGCATCTTCTTCTCTGATAGGAGTGCGGAGGATACTGTTTACAGACGACCTGAAGAAAGAAATTTTATCTTGGTTTGGGTGACACGAGGTATTGTTAATGGCCATTATTGGTAGTGGGTTTTCTGTATATTTGGAAGGTACGCTAGTTACTGTGAGTGGAGATAGTCATGTCAAGGAAATTAATTCCTTCAGTGGTCTCATATTCAACTGTGAACTTGATATTTGGGTTTATATTATTCATTTCATCTGCTAGCTTATTCAGCTGTTTTTTGGACTATTGAAAAGTATTATTGTGTCATCCTTATATCTTTTATAATACATAATTTTGTCGGTAAATTGTGTGTTAAGAAGAATTCTTATTCCAGGTTGTGAATAAATATATCAGTAAGCAATCCTGCAAGGCTGCTACCCTTCGCCAGACCACTGTTTTGCATGTAAAATTTGCCATTGAATGAAACATACTTATGTGGGAGGATTAAATCAAGCAGCACATGAGTTCATTAATTTCCGTATTGCTGAGCTTTTTGTATTTGATTAGATTCTTTTGTATTATTGTGAGAATGTCTTTCCAGGGGATATTGGTGTAGAGGTTTACTACGTCAAAAGAGGCAAATGTTGCTGTGTGTGCACTATTAGATCCTTAATGTTACCGATGAACTCAAAACTGTTGTTAATTAAAAAGTTGTTTTCAAAGGTGTAATTTTTCTTCAGTATATCATAAAGTTTTCTGGCAATTTTGTATCCTCGGTTGTTTATTGCATTTACAATTGGATATATGGGACAACCACTTTTGTGAATCTTAGGCTGGTATGTTAACCTAGGGCCTGTGGATTCATTACAACACAACACTTACCTTCATTATTGGTCAGTAGAAAATTGCAGTGCAGACTACTTAAAAACTGCATGAATTTTGTCATCTCAGATAGTAATAGAATAATGCTTCCCAGTCATATAGTCATGAACAGAAGAGCAGGGTTAATGCCTGTTGAGATGACTGTATTCTCCTTTGGCACCAAAAGAAATATACTTCAGCTGCAGCCTTCGCACTCACCCCGTCAGTGGAACAACTGAAGACGACGTCCATGTCTGGCATGACGAGCACGTCTACGACGGCAGCCGCGTGGCCGAAGAGCGAAGCGGTAGGCTGGTTGGTGACCACGGGGTTCCAGAGTCGCACCACACAGTCGCTGCTGCCCGTGGCCAAAAGCTTCAGGCGGCGCTCCAAGTGGAAGCAGCGCACGCCCTGGGAATTAGGAGTACAAAAACTGGACACTGGCATATACAAACTCACATGCTCCTGTTCTTCCTTCCACATAGGTGGAACAGGGAGAAATTTTTCAACCCTCTACAAAGAACATATGGACACCTATCAAATCAAAAACTTAAATATTTAAGTCCAGCATTGCATCATGTATTGCTCATTACAAACACTGTTGGTGACATCAGTGAAAATCCTCAAATGGTTCAAATGGCTGTGAGCACTACCGGACTTAACATCTGAGGTCATCAGTCCCCTAGAACTTAGAACTACTTAAACCTAACTAACCTAAGGACATCACACACATCCATGCCCGAGGCAGGATTCGAACCTGCGACCGTAGCGGTCGCGCGGCTCCAGACTGTAGCGCCTAGAACCGCTCGGCCACCCCGGCCGGCAGTGACAATCTTTCTGTGCTACAAATTGCTGAGAAACGAATACCGGTGAATCGCCTTCAGCAATTAGAGATTTACAGTCGCAAATTACAGTCACCTCCAAAAATCCTTAATTAACAAACTGAATCAACATAGAATTTACGGCACTCTTAGGCGCCGTATTATAAAGGAGAGAATTGTGAAGAATCAGTTCCACGCTCCTGAAAGAGAGGGAGAGTAAATAACTCACAAATAATTTATTCAAGCGTCGGAAGGCGCGGGGGGGGGGGGGGAGGGGGGGGGAGTTGTGTTAAGGCAAGATTGACAAACAACAGTTGCGACGGTTATTTCAACAATTTTGCACACTGTAAGACAGAATCGTATAAAATAATTTATTTTGCAATATACCTATACAGACCTTTAATACGAGGGTTGCCAGAAAGTAATGCGCCGTACTTTTTTTCTCAGCCAGAAACAATACTACGAATGCGAAACGTTACGTATGTATAATCTGAAATCTCCTGAGTGAGCGCGTCAAGTTTCCGTCACTTCCGACTGATAGTGCTGTTGCAGGACAGTTTCAAAACGACGTCTGTAGGTGTTGTACGTTACAAGCAACGTGCCGTCATTGAATTTCTCACTGCAGAGAAAGAAACTGTGGGGAATATTCACAAACGCTTGTGCAAAATCTATGGAGCATCTGCTGTCGACAGAAGTACAGTTAGTTGCTGAGCACTGAGGGTGAGATCATCAGAAGGCGGTTCGGCTGAGCTCCACGAATTGCAGCGGTCGCGGAGACCATCCACGGTTGTCACACCTGACCTAGCCCCCTCGGACTTCCACTTGCTTGGGCCATTAAAGGGTGCCGTTCATGGAAGACATTTTGTGGGCAATGAGGAAGTGATTCACACAGTGAAGCACTGGCTCCACCACCAGGACAAGGGTTGGTATCGATAGGGCATACGCCCTCTTGTTTTGCGCTGGAGGAGTCCATAGAACGGGATGGAGATTACGTGGAAAAATAGGGTATGCAGATGAAACGCCATTCTTTCGCGTGTGTAATTCTCAATATATTCAATAGAGTACTGTTGAAGAAAAAAATGCGGTGCATTACTTTCTGGGCAACCCTTGGATAATCTCCATTTTTGCTTATGACACTCTCCCAACGTTTCGGAAACTTACATTCCTAATAGGGCACCTTCGTTGTTGAGCTGTCTGATTTGAGTTGTCTCACTGGAAGCTTCATCAGTTGTGGTAATTGACTTTTGACGAACTTAGGCTGTGTAATGGGACCATCACGCACTTATTGTAGTATAAGCACTAGTAAGTCATCGAATTATTTACTGTGTGACAGCATCTTTCCGGCGACCTCTTATTCAGTATTTGTATAGCTATAAATGTAATAGCTGTAGCTTAATAGCTGCAGCTTTTTCACTATAAACTTTACCCGTTTTTTGCAAATCACACAGATGCATTACAAAATTACCGCTGACACGGAAAAAGAGTGATGTGTTCCATCAGAATAAAGCAGCATCTCATCGTCCCAGGAATTTTCACACTTAATTCGATGATCATCATTCAGTGCCGGCCGCTGTGGCCGAGCGGTTCTAGGCGCTTCAGTCTGGAGCCGCGCGACCGCTACTGTCGCAGGTTCGAATCCTGCCTCGGGCATGGATGTGTGTGATGTCCTTAGGTTAGTTTGGTTTAAGTAGTTCTAAGTTCTAGGGGACTGATGATTTCAGAAGTTAAGTCCCATAGTGCTCAGAGCCATTTGAACCATCATCATTGAGTAATCGTCTGTCTTCACTTAATGCACACTTGCCAAATAACTACGACATGTTCTTGGTGACTGTATTCATGTTGAACGTACTCCATTACGAAGAGTATGCTGCCGTGATTGCCAACAACGCAGCGTGGCCAAACATTATATAGAGCTCTTCTCCACACTTTCCGTTCCGATGTTGCTGCCTGCTGCGGTACTTCTCCTTGGAGGTGCAACGTTACACAGTATTCAGTATTTATTTTAGCTACGACAGAGGTCACGATGATCCACAACACCCAAAATCTGCGATCAGCCTTAAACGATTTACTTCTAGTATGCCATCAACAATTTCTGAGTCTAACTGATGAATGAATAGCATGAATGTCAAGTATTTGCAGCGTATTACAGTATTTCTTGATTAAAGATAACATCGGAGTACATGTGTTTTCTAGTATCTTTGCGTGAAGTGATAATGTTGATATCAACACTAAAATATGGTTATATTTTTCGAATGAAACCATTCAGTCGTCTCAGTTGATTGATATATAAGTTCTTCATAGCAGTTTATTATTGTGGGTGGATAAGAAGGTACTTTTACTTATCTTCGCAAACATGAAAATCGAGATCGTAAACTCATAGTAAAGTGCTTCAGAAGACAGCATCTTCGCTTTTCTTCGCATAATTGTCATATACATTGGTCACATTGCTGAATGAGAAGATGAAGGAAGCTATAGGCGTAGCGGAGGATGTCATGGTGGACTAGTAAAAGATCTCATCGGAATTCTGTAAGACGAAAACTGGTAGAGGAAGTTCAGGAGCTTCGAATACGGAAATAATAAATTTTCTAGGAAAAATTACATAGCCCAGAAGAATGATAGTGTTTGGATGAGCGATTTACATGCGAGCGAGCCAATACTGCCATTTATAGAATAATACTGTGTGGAACATAAAATAGAAAATCGTCAACAGAAGCACGGGGATCTATAGCTGAAAAGAGTACGGGAAGCCAAGCCATGCCCAAGTCTTCCATTTCTAGACAGAGAGAGAGAAGAGAGAGAGAGAAACGGCAGTCTTGGAGTTGCTGAGCTGCTTCGAGGTTAAAGGACTGATGTGCAGGTGTTGGTCGTTAGTAGAATATTTACAAAAGAAACCATGGAGAGGCACATAACCAAGTATTAACGCAGAAATCAGAAAGGTCATTGCACGAGTGCTCTCCAAAACTGCGGCACATCGACTACTGATTAATTAGTTGCTGATGTAGCGTTAAAGAGTGCACTGCCTAGCACAATTTACATATTGACGATGTATGTTAAGATGCGACAACAGTGACTAATCCAAGCTTTTACTATCCGACGTCAGTGATGTTGTTATATTCGACTCATACGATGCTGTGAATGTTTTTAAGAGCCTGATGATAGTAAGTTCACCGAAATTGTTTGTTTGAATAAAAATTTCGTCAGTAGCTGAAGGCGGTAAGCATGACATTTTTCAGATGGCTTTCTACTCTTATCATGTACGGATAACATTGTTATGTACTACGCAACTTGCGCAAGAGCATTTCCAATTTGAGAAACTCTGCGAATGGTCTTGTACATCAGTCAAATACAGAGCAGATCTATGTTCACCGTTTGACGAATAACATCTGGTAATACATTGATGCACTCTCCGCCGCTGCCTTAGCTTTTGTGTGATGATGGTCTACTGGCCGGAACTGGTTACAACATTAACGCTAAATAAACGCGACATAGGTATTACGTGTAAAATTTTTTCTCTGCCGTGGTAGCATACCATAGACTTCGTATACGTTTAAGAAAGCAAGGATGGCGTATTATAAACTTTAAGTGTGAGGAGTATATAAAATAATTGTATTGCCAACAGTGGAAATTTATTTAACGATTTTATTTCTTACTGTTATAAATTTCCTTTACTTCACGTCTATGGCCACAAATTTTTATGTCATCAGACTACCGGTTTCATTCTATAATGACCATCTTCAGACCTGTTTTATAAAAACATGTCCAAATTGTCATGTTACATTGGCGATGCGGTGAGAGGGAGAGAGAGAGAGAGAGAGAGAGAGAGAGAGAGAGAGAGAGAGAGAGCACAGTTAAGCTAAAAAAAAAAAAAACTAGATATAATGCGAACCTACACCTTTCGACTACAGAAACCATGACGTTATCCATTGCGTAAGCACTTAGTTATGTGAGACTTGTCTCTTGCTTTGATTAACACAGAAGCTCTTGAACACTTAAATTGTTGAGGCATTATTAACTGACATTTAATGATAGTGGTGGCGGTTTGTGATAAATTTTCAATACTGCAGATCATAATAAAAACGTGTTTCATGCTTAATTTGTAAATTATTGACGATAACAAATCACTCCTGAGAGAGCACTCTCATACGAACGCAGAAACCGTCGGTAAATCGCTATGTGAATTTTATTTATAGCAATAATTATAATAAATTATTCCAAGAACGACGTGTTTTTATAAATCCCCGATACGCGTTCATGAAGTCTTCTAAGAAGCCCGTATCGAACGCTAACGAAAGTCGATAACAGTTCCTCTGGTCGTCGATACTTTGCGTGACTTCAAAACGACGTCACATTTGCAGGAAGTGTCGTGAAATGAGTATTATCCGGTTATTGGTTTTGTGAGTGAGGACAGTCAGTTGTTTATTTAGAAACTTTCACATGACATGACAGTTTCAGTCACAGTAAACCCTAACCTAAATGGTTCACATTTAAAGATGTGACTTGATCTAGTTGAACTTCCCACCATCTGATAGTGACATACCCCTCGGTTCTGTCACTTTCCGACTATGTCTGGAATGGAATGGCCTTAAGGCTCAGCTTACCATATGCGCACGCTCGCGCGTGTGTGCGTGTTTTTGTGCGAGCGTGCGTGTGGTTGCAGCTCACCCTGGCGAGCCGGAAGATGTAGGGTGCGCGGCGCGCGGGGGCGTGCCTGATGACGACGGTGGCGGCGGGGTCGTGGCTGCAGGAGACCAGGGTGTCGTTGTCCGGGCAGTAGGCCAGCTGCCGCACCGCGCCGGCGTGCACGCCCTCGTCCACCCGCACCGACACCCACTCCGTCTGCTGCTCCAGCTCCTGACACAGCGCAGACACGCAGGCGTCTTGTAATGGTACGTGAATTACGTAACCATTACGGCACCTCACCTCAGCCTCTCGATACCGGCAATATTCTACTGTGTTTCTGTAACGTAGTTAACACATTTCTGAGACAGCACTCAGATTTGATTTCATCAATGTAGAGGTACTTCGAGACATCGATATGTGTATATTGCAATGATATTATTCTTATGTGTATTCTTTCTTTTGTCACTATGATCATTGACGTACTTGTAACTCTGATTTTTGGGCACGTAAGCGGTTATTAGAGAGTCAAGCTTTGCTCGTCATTTTAAAAAGACGCAAACTGTAATCAGTTTATGAAATGTGAACTTTAACAGTGAGGAAGATATTTTCAAGTATGTTTTATATTGTGAAGTGATGTTTTGTAACGAGTTACGTGATATTGCAACAAAAGTAATAAAAAAGAAGTGTATCTTAAATTCGGAGTGCTGATTACTTTTTTACATCACCATTGCCCTAACTTGCAGAAGTTTAATGTTCAAGAATGGTTTATGAAACACATCTATAAAACTTTTGAATATCGCAGAATAACACCTACGCCTCTTTGCATCCGAGCTTGGAATCATCACTACCTACATTTTCGACGATTAAGCCATGAGTTCACAACGAGACCAGCGTGGGAAACACGAAAAGATGAGTGCCTAGTTTATCCATTATTTCAAGAAATGACTTTATTAACTGTGCTCTAATGACAACTGCCACATAATATAACTTTGTTGTCGCACGAAAATGCAATATTTAGCAGCGTGAGCAACACTACAATCATAATTAATTTTAGACCTTTCTTGTGGTAGGGTTTTTAGAGTATCTACATCTACTGGCGTAATCACCGAGTTTTAATTATATCTCGACAAAGCACAAGCTGTGACCGTAGAGTCTGTGATGGTGTTTTCTCCTCCCGTTAAGGGTGCTTCACTGTTTCTTGTCAGGCAATGTACTAGGTATTCTTCTCAGCACAGAAGACATTACAGTTGAAGACAGTATATTTATTTTCCTCTTGTTTTTCCCAGTAAATAAAATTCAGAGTCGCTGGAAAAATTTGAGGACATGTTTTAAAGAAGAATTCAGTACCCTGAGAGACTTAAAATCTCGACGAGTTTCAAAGAAACGACATAAATACGAATACTTCGATCAGCTGCTGTCCCGTTTGCTCTCATTGAACGAAAGGCAAACTAGCAGCAATGTTCCAGAAGACCCTCCAAAATGTCTGTGAAATCATCAATAAGCAGTACTATTTCTTCAGAGGAACCTTCTTGTTCATTAAATCTTGATGCAGATGCAGGAATCACAGACACTGTCAGCCCAAGTACTAGTGGACAGCCATCAGTGCATAGAAAAAAAAAAGACAAGAAGCTGTTAAGGACAACGTCTTTTGAGATATTAGAAACAATGGGCAAATAAGTTGTTGATGAGGACACACATTTTATGCTGTCTTTTGTGCCTTGATTTCAGAGACTGAATAACGCAAAAAAATTGAAATTAATAATGGCATTCTTGCAAGCAATTGCTGATCCTATCCAGTAAATCATCAGTTGCAGTTGCTGAAGAGATGCCAATTGAACTCCACTTGGTAAAGTCGGAAGATTCTACACATTTGTGTTAACTTTCAAAGAAATAAAATCAAATTTTCTAATATACACCGCTTTAGTTCTCATATCTGTTTATCTTATAATAAACAAAACCTATAATTACTTGAAAAACCGTCACGAACGACGTTCTGATACACAATTTAAGGTGAAATAATAGCAAATAACATATCAAAACTATTGGTAGGTGCTCTGGAGTACTCCCAAAATTATGAAGGATGTGACGTCAGTTCTTTATAAGATCTACAGAATTGTCCTTTTACATGTCTTGCACTTATTACTGGATTTACTCAAGATTTTCGCCGCCGTTTCTTCTGTCTCGTTTTTATAATCAGAGCACAAAAACATGCAACCATTTCAAAGTCCATGTTTATGTCAGCTGTTGACCGATTTATAAATCGACCGTGCGTACGAACAATCATCGATCGATTTGCAAAAGCTAGATACTAGCTATCGGCCGAATATAGTGAGTGGATCTAAAAGTCGTTCATGCGCTCCTAGCCTTAGGCTGCACTTGAGAGGCCGTGTAACGAACTGTGTTAACGACTCGTACTCACCACCCAGTAGTATCTGTCGAGTTTGTCAGGGTGCTTCTTGCGGAAGAGCGAGACCCGCGGCTGGTGAAAGACGAGTGTGATGACGTTGCCGTGGTCGTCTCCCATGTAGAGCGTGGACCGGCCCGATGCGTGCACGTCAGAGGCTGCGTAGCACGCACACTCGGCCACGTTCCGCATCCCACTCACCACGCACAACGGCGTGTGCACCAAGCTGAAAAGCACACAGTCAGTCGGAATAAGTTTCTCGCAAGCATTATATATATATATATATATATATATATATATATATATATATATATATTCCTGGAAATGGAAAAAAGAACACATTGACACCGGTGTGTCAGACCCACCATACTTGCTCCGGACACTGCGAGAGGGCTGTACAAGCAATGATCACACGCACGGCACAGCGGACACACCAGGAACCGCGGTGTTGGCCGTCGAATGGCGCTAGCTGCGCAGCATTTGTGCACCGCCGCCGTCAGTGTCAGCCAGTTTGCCGTGGCATACGGAGCTCCATCGCAGTCTTTAACACTGGTAGCATGCCGCGACAGCGTGGACGTGAACCGTATGTGCAGTTGACGGACTTTGAGAGAGGGCGTATAGTGGGCATGCGGGAGGCCGGGTGGACGTACCGCCGAATTGCTCAACACGTGGGGCGTGAGGTCTCCACAGTACATCGACGTTGTCGCCAGTGGTCGGCGGAAGGTGCACGTGCCCGTCGAACTGGGACCGGACCGCAGCGACGCACGGATGCACGCCAAGACCGTAGGATCCTACGCAGTGCCGTAGGGGACCGCACCGCCACTTCCCAGCAAATTAGGGACACTGTTGCTCCTGGGGTATCGGCGAGGACCATTCGCAACCGTCTCCATGAAGCTGGGCTACGGTCCTGCACACCGTTAGGCCGTCTTCCGCTCACGCCCCAACATCGTGCAGCCCGCCTCCAGTGGTGTCGCGACAGGCGTGAATGGAGGGACGAATGGAGACGTGTCGTCTTCAGCGATGAGAGTCGCTTCTGCCTTGGTGCCAATGATGGTCGTATGCGTGTTTGGCGCCGTGCAGGTGAGCGCCACAATCAGGACTGCATACGACCGAGGCACACAGGGCCAACACCCGGCATCATGGTGTGGGGAGCGATCTCCTACACTGGCCGTACACCACTGGTGATCGTCGAGGGGACACTGAATAGTGCACGGTACATCCAAACCGTCATCGAACCCATCGTTCTACCATTCCTAGACCGGCAAGGGAACTTGCTGTTCCAACAGGACAATGCACGTCCGCATGTATCCCGTGCCACCCAACGTGCTCTAGAAGGTGTAAGTCAACTACCCTGGCCAGCAAGATCTCCGGATCTGTCCCCCATTGAGCATGTTTGGGACTGGATGAAGCGTCGTCTCACGCGGTCTGCACGTCCAGCACGAACGCTGGTCCAACTGAGGCGCCAGGCGGAAATGGCATGGCAAGCCGTTCCACAGGACTACATCCAGCATCTCTACGATCGTCTCCATGGGAGAATAGCAGCCTGCATTGCTGCGAAAGGTGGATATACACTGTACTAGTGCCGACATTGTGCATGCTCTGTTGCCTGTGTCTATGTGCCTGTGGTTCTGTCAGTGTGATCATGTGATGTATCTGACCCCAGGAATGTGTCAATAAAGTTTCCCCTTCCTGGGACAATGAATGCACGGTGTTCTTATTTCAATTTCCAGGAGTGTATATACGCTGAGTTGCGATTTAAGATTCACATTTCGTGTATGACTGGATGTAGTGTATGTAACTAAATTCCCTTTACAGACTTCGATTACAGGTTCCTTACACCAAACCAAGAAAAAATTTCCTAATAAACAAGGGCTCTAAAATGCATACCTGATAGCTACGAGCACTTGTTCATCTTCGATACTGTGAAACACATCTCTTCTACTGCAATCTCTTTGCTTTCCTTATTTTGGGAGGAGGTGGTATAGACAAAAACAAGAAAAAATGTCCGTTAAAGATGGATTCTAAACTGCATACCTGAAGAGCAACGAGCACTAGTTCAACAGATGTATTTCACAGTAGTGAAGGTGAACAAGTGTTCATAGCTCTTAAAGTAAGCAGTTTAGAGGCCATGTTTATGGGACTTTTTTCCTTGTTTTGGACCATACTGCTTCCTCCCAGAACGGAGAGGTCATAAAAAATGGCAGCCAAAACAAAGATGCCACATTTGAAATTTTTGAGGTTTTCTAAAATCCTAAGAAGAATATTAATTATTAAAAACAACATTATGGGATTGCTGAGCAACTATTCTCTTGTAACCTACGAATATTTAGTTAAGATTGGTGTTTCTTTTTCGGAGTACCAAACGGCTGGTATATGTCAGTAGACATGGCCTTCTGCAGGAAGACCTCGTGTACTCACACAATAACGTGGAGATATTTTCTCTATACTTCGAGCTAAACCAGTTTATTAACATGGGAAATAGAAAACTGGTATAGAATTCCCTACCTACTTGATAAGCCATGACTGATGTCGCGGAAAAACAAAAATGCCACACGGCTGTGATAATTAAACATCCAAAGAATAACATTTTTCCCCAACACAGAAGACACCAATTCCATAACTGTTGCTAGATCGGACAACAAAGGAATCTTCTTCACAGGTATCTTTTGAAGATGAAGTAATTAAATAACATTCCTAGTATGTTGGAAAATCGAGTGATGTGTCAGAACGTGAAAAATCATTAGACTCTGCGCAAATTTATTACGTGGCGAGGAAAGCCCTTGTTATGATAAGAATACACTTACAAGGGAACCTCCCCATCGCACCCCCTCAGAGTCAGCGGTAAGATGGTCCAGTGGATAGCTAGTCAAAAACTGAACAAAGATCAAGCAGGAAGGAGGTGTACTGGACTATGAAAAAAAGCAAAACATAAATAGTGAAGGTGCAAGCCTAATAAGTGCAACATTGAGTTGGGGGCGTTTTTGGTGGTTAGAACGAGGTCCCTTTATTTCCCTTAAGACAACACTAAGTGCGGTAGGATGTGAACAGATTTTGCAGCCTTGCGTACTGTGTAAAGTAGATGACAGTTCGGAGACGATGATTGTATCAGCTTGTCAATGCAACCTAGGGCAAAGTAGCATCTGCGAGGCACTGGTTTATGGACAACAGCATTCCTGAAACGGACTGGCCTGCCCAGCGTCAAGACCTCAACCCAATGGAATACCTTTGCGATGAGTTGGAAAGTCGACTTCGAACGGAATTTCAACGTCCAAACTTCATACAAGCCGTGAGGCGAAGGGTAGACACACATCATTTTAATATCCACTAATAGGTGTCTGAATAGTTTTAATCAGGTAGTGTATGTAGATGTACGAGGGGCGTTCAATACGTAATGCAACATTCTTTTTTTCTGGAAGCAGTTTTTTTCTTTTTTTCACGGTTCCAATATTCGCAGAGTCCACACCTGAACGCAATGGAATACCTTTGGGATGACTTTGGGATGAGTTAGAACTTCGACTTCGAACAGGATCCCAGCTTCCAACCTTCTCTGGTTTCCAGTCTTAAGGAACAATGGTCTGCCATTCCTTCACAGACATTGAGACACTTCACTGGAAGTGTCCCCAGCAAAGTTCAAGCCGTCAGGCGAAGGGTAGACACACCCTACATTAATACTAACAGGTGTCCGGGTAGTTTAAATCAGATAATGTATGTTAATGAATGTGGGGCGCACCCCGCACTCTTTCGGCAACAAAACCCTGCTTTTGAAGGTAATCTCCGTTCAGTGCGACGCCCCTAACGCCACCTTACTGAGAGAGTCTGTATGTCCGCATTGTATCACTCAGCTGGTCGATGTCAGAGCCAACGTCTTGCTAGATCAATAACCTCGCCATTATCCATACCGCTTACTGCAGAAATCGGAAGGTGCGAGACCTGTGTGGTAAAGAGGATGAAGAAAAACACTCCCATTGTAAGAGTTCCATGATTAGGGAATTTGTTGATAGCGCACACGAACAGATGTAATTTCGATGGATTGCTCACGCGCTGCCTGCGATATGTAAGCTATAAGAGAATCTGAGACCAAAGAGCAGTGTTGACTGCAGTAGGAACTGTGTAGCAGTAGCAGTAAGTTGTTGCTAGCGAGCAGTTGTGTGTATCGAGTTGGCTGGGCCGGTCGTGGTGCAGCGATGGCGGAACCTGAGCGTTATAGTACAGGGTGATTCAAAAAGAATACCACAACTTTAGGAATTTAAAACTCTGCAACGACAAAAGGCAGAGCTAAGCACTATCTGTCGGCGAATTAAGGGAGCTATAAAGTTTCATTTAGTTGTACATTTGTTCGCTTGAGGCGCTGTTGACTAGGCGTCAGCGTCAGTTGATGCTAAGATGGCGACCGCTCAACAGAAAGCTTTTTGTGTTATTGAGTACGGCAGAAGTGAATCGACGACAGTTGTTCAGCGTGCATTTCGAACGAAGTATGGTGTTAAACCTCCTGATAGGTGGTGTATTAAACGTTGGTATAAACAGTTTACAGAGAATGGCTGTTTGTGCAAAGGGAAAAGTTCTGGACGGCCGAGAACGAGTGATGAAAATGTAGCACGCATCCAGCAAGCATTTGTTCGCAGCCCAGGAAAATCGACTCGCAGAGCTAGCAGAGAGCTGCAAATTCCACAATCAACTGTATGGAGAGTCCTACGAAAAAGGTTAGTTATGAAACCTTATCGTCTACCCGAACGTCAACTACCCGAGGCGATGGATCGGCCGCCAGGCAGCCCGTGACAGAGCACTTCATCACTGGCCTCCAAGAAGCCCTGATCTTACCCCCTGCGATTTTTTCTTATGGGGGTATGTTAAGGATATGGTGTTTCGGCCACCTCTACCAGCCACCATTGATGATTTGAAACGACAAATAACAGCAGCTATCCAAACTGTTACGCCTGATATGCTACAGAGAGTGTG
This sequence comes from Schistocerca nitens, assembly GCF_023898315.1. Lineage (NCBI taxonomy): Eukaryota > Metazoa > Arthropoda > Insecta > Orthoptera > Acrididae > Schistocerca > Schistocerca nitens. The sequence goes on from NC_064619.1 coordinate 497,423,690, forward strand.
GAACGAGTTGGAGTATCGGGTTGATATTGCTCGTGTGTCTGGAGGGGGCCATATTGAACATCTCTGAACTTGTTTTTGAGTGAAAAAAAACCTTTTTAAATACTCATTGTAATGATGTATAACAGAAGGTTATATTATGTTTCTTTCATTAAATACACATTTTTAAAGTTGTGGAATTCTTTTTGAATCACCCTGTATAAGGTAAAAGCAGCCTCGCGCATATGTAGTATTGTTATATCAAGTCCCATGTAAATGTTTAAAAAAATCTGTTAATAATAATCTTTCTCATAAAAAGTAACTTTTGACATTCATCTCAATTTAAAGAATTCACTAATTTCTCCAATCCCGATTATTGTAAAGAAAAATCAGTTGTTTCTTTTTATACATGACAAATCTATCGGCCAGCATTGCACAGATGTACACCAGAAAAATTTCTTATAGGGGCAGATATATATGCGTTATCCGGCGACTAGACTGAGGTAAGAATTTTCAATTTATTCAGTATGATCCTTCAGGGCCATGACGCAGCACTGCTGACGTCCAAAATTTACCAGGTTAAATTGACAGTCAATTATTGAAAGGTTATAAGTGAGTCACATTTTTTATTATTGAGAGATTAGTCACATTTTATTATTGATAGGTTACGCAATTTTCCTGTTGGTAGGTTATACTGAATGTGAACGACATAATTATATTTTTTAGGGTTACACTAAATTAGAATTTTATTCGTATTATATATTATTTTTTGTGGGGAGGTTACACTTGTCGACAACCGGCCAGGATCGTATTTTTGTGAATTTATGTGAAGTAGTCAGTTATATATCTGCTCTTATTTACACTATTGTTAAAGGTAGTTTGCATCTGGCGCAATGCATCTACTAAGTTGTTACTCTTTCTTTCACAGATCATCGGCAATTTATTGCTCTTTGTTGCAATTGTATTTGTTCCAATTTTGCTTTGTCTTTGTTTGATTTTATGCTTAACTTTGGTTTGTGAAAATGCCGCGAAAAACTGTTATAGTACATCGCGATGTGCAATGAGTGAAAAAGCCGACTCGAATAATTTGACCGATAATACTAGCGACACTCAGTGTCTTAATGATAATCCTCCATTTACAGACAATCAGTGCGTACCGACCACTAGTAATGATTTTAATTCTAATGATGAGCAAACAAATCAATTGTGTCCACTGTTAATTTAACGACAACTGATGACGCGGCACGTTCCGTTACAATGAACGCTGCCCATTTTGAAACACCTGATTTGCAAAGTTTACACAGTGAATTGACAAATGTTTCTAACGAAGGTGAACAACATACACTAAGCGCGTCAGATTTATCTGATTCCGAGAGGTAGTGACCAACAGAGCACATCCGATTTGCAAACCTTTTCGTGAATCAGACAATGACCTAATGATTACACAAAACGCGACAAATGCAGACACCAACACACAGCATAGAAAATAGAGTCGCTAATTTTGATATGGATCAAGTTTTGGGAGTATTGCTACAACTTAATGAAAATCTCAAACAGTCGAAGAAAGAACAAGACGACAATTTCAAACGACTTAATGAATCGAACAAACAACTTAATGAAAAACAAGATAACCTTAATGAATCGAACAAACAACTTAATGAAAATCTCAATCAGTCGAATGATAAGACAACAATTTCAAACAACTTAGTGAACAGATCACAGCCGTTGCCGTGCAATGTCATGATACTAAAGAACAATTACGTGAGGAAATTAAGGCTTGTGCTAGGAACAGTAGTGAAGAAATTAGATCTGTGGCACAATAATTAAGTAATACACATGCAGCCACAACGAAATTACTTAGAGATGAAATTAGTGCAGTCGCTAAACAATGTTCTGAAAACGCAACACACTTACGCGACGAGTTTAAATTAATGTCATCAGAACTTTCACGCACACTGGATGCGAAAGTAGATACGAAATTTGAACAACAAAACAGCCAAATTGACGAATGTTTTAACCACCACCTACAAAACAGGAACAGAACAAAGTAAAGAAACAAGTCATGGAAACAATTACGGCACAGAGACAGGAAGACAAGCGTAAGTTATTTACGAAAGCAAAAACATACGTCGACACCAACATTGCGACAGTATCAGACGAAATTAATACTATCAAACAGCTGAACACCGAATTGCATGATGAAATCTCCACTCTTAAAACAAAAGCAGACACTCACACAGTAGACTTTCAGACAATGACCAGCAGTCTTGAACAGTTGGAATTAATACAGGATCCCTATGCTATTAAAGCAGACGTAAAGAAATTGAACAAAACCACCCGTAAAATCCAAAAACAAATTAATGTTTGTGACACTAAAAATGACGATCAGGTAAAAGCACTGACTGAAAAAATTGATGAATTGGCCAGTCGTATTGACGTTATCGAAAATAACAATGAAACCAAATCAGACGATACATCACCAATTTCTTTCAAACAATCACCCGAATTCCAGAATTTACAGCAGACAATCAGTGAGATAAGTTCGTCCAATAATACATTACGTAGAAAATTGTCATCTTTATAGCAAGAAATGACAGAGATGAAAAATGTTTCAGCCTCTAACACGGCACAGCATATGCCACATTCCGAACATTTCTCACACTCACACAGTCAGTATAATTTAGGTAATTTACAGAGAGTACGTGACTTAGATTCCGAACAGTCACAGACAAACAGATTATCATTCAATCCTGAACCTGTTCAGACATACAGAGACGATAATTTTGATTACAAGCACTTTCTATCCATTAGGAAATTTAAGCTATTTAAAAATGACCAGAACGCAGATTCACCCCTTGGATTGGATACAACGATTTAATTTTGCATTTCCACCAGCTTGGCCTGTAATGCAGAAACTAAAATTGGACTGGATACAACAATTTGCTTTTGAATTTTAACCGGCATTGCCTGTAATGCAGAAACTAAAATTTATTTGCTGCGTGTAAGAGACCTCAGGGGATTCATTACATTTCGATGAATATGTGCCGTAGCGTGCACAGGGCCCCGAGCCGTAGTAGTGCTGTTTCCTCTTTAGTTTTCTGCACTGCTGCCTTCTCTTTTACTATCCTTTACATCTATCAAAACAGCTCTTCAACTATCGATCTATCTAGGATTAAGGATGAGTAAAGAAAACCTGATACGACACGTTTTACCTGAAATTGACAGTTATTATACGCTCCAGAAATGACAACCACGAGAACTTTAATACCAGACAGAAGTTTAATTATCAGTATCGTCAAAATTATCAGCAACAGGAAACACATTTTGGTAACAATAGAGGCTTTTGCCTACAACAACATCAAAACCAGCCGGTTAGCATAACTAACCAACAATGTAATGTGCAAGGTCAACCAAGCTTTAATGTTTCGCCGCCTACACGTATAGCGTCGGCTCCACCAAATAGTAGCGCACAGCAACAAGGAAATCAGCACGTACAGAAAACAAATCATTTCAACTCCTATCGCAACGCGCCGTATAGAAATGACTATCATGACAGTGAAAGGTGGCTACACTGAGCCACAGCGCCAGAGATCGCTAGAGGGCATTGTTCGCCCGCCTCCACTGGCAGAGTGATTATTGAGATGTCGTAGTAGTCAGTGCTTGTCCAGGACTCGTAGTAGTCAGTTCGTGTTGAGATGTGCTAGTAGGGAGTGCTTGCTGAGATGTGATACTGAAAAATTCTTGTTGAGATGTTGTAATAGCGAGTCGGTGTGGAGATATATTGTAATAATTTGAGTGCTTGTCATCAATATATGGAGGTAACGAAACTTGATTTATTTTTCATTATTTCCATGTTTTAAATAATGCGTCATTACAGGTTCAGTCAACAAAGCATCTGGCTTGTGTTCTTGGATTAGAGTGTAATTGTGGTTCTCTTGAGTAATTATGGTATTTTTATTTCCTTTAATTAATTCAGTATAAATGTTATTTAAAAATTCTTGTGTTGTTGAAGAAGAACCGTGCCAGATGCGTACGTTGAGTCACACTCCCACACACAGAACAGTTACTCTTGTGCTTGTTGTTGCGTTGGTTTTATAGTTGCTGGGGACTTAATTAATTAATTGTGTTAATGAAAATTTCCATTTCATTCATTGTTATTGTTCAATGCAGTCAGATTGCGTAATAATACGAGTCAGGGCCAACCGTTTACGAGACTTCGTAATCGGACAGACAGCTGCTAAAGCAAGAAATCAAAATCATTTTCATTACATTTAATTAAGCCCACATGCACGTGGCGACCGCTGCTTCGGATCGTCCCTTGGAATTCTTCTGATTGTGTAGACTGTAGTATTGTTCTAGTAATTTGTAGTTTAGTAATTGTAGTCTATATTGCATGTGTAGATTTGGTAATTAGCATTCTTCTAATGGTATTTTTCAAAATTTAATTTTTATTGCCTTGTATACGCGTTTGACGATTTAGTGCAATTATTTCAATTGTTCGTTAATCGTGTTTGAGGGAAACATTTCGAGTGAATGATTGTTGGAGATAAAGTGTCATTGTGTGCAATTTTCATATAGTGACGAGTTTTGTATATTTTGTAAATGATTACGCGATCAATGAAAAAGGCAAAAATGATGAATAGTGAGAATGACGAAATTGTTAACATGGCGAACTCGCCAACAGAGGAAAACAGTGTGATGAATAATGAAGTGGAAAACAATGTAATAAGTCGGGAAAATAGTCCGGAACCATTTCAAAATTTTTCTCAATCAGAAAATGTACAGAATATGAGATTAACGATAGAAGATTCTGAAATAGTATCGAACACAGATAGCTTTACAGCTATGACGAAGGAAACTGGTTTTGCGGGAAATGTTAGGGGCGAAAAGAATTGCGAACCGGCTACTATGGAGCAGTTGATGGGTGCAATATTAAATCTGGGATCACAAATGGGAACAATGGTAACACAGATGGGAACAATGGAAACACGAATGGAAACAATTAAAACAGAGATAAGAACACGGTTAGACTCACAAGGATCTGAATTAAAAACCGAGATGGGAACTTTGGGATCTGAATTAAAAACTGATATGGGAACAATGGAAACACAGTTACGATCTGAATTAAAAACAGTGGGATCACAAATAGGAACAATTAAAACAGAGATGGAAATAATGGAAACACGGTTAGACTCACGAATAGGGACATGTTTCAAAAATATGAAAGATGAGTTAAAGAAAGAAATCAGAGAAGAAGTACAACCGATTTTGAATTCTCACAATAGTAGATTAATTGCAGTAGAGATTAGACAAAGGGAACAGGATCGAGAACAGGAAGAAAGAGATCGCGTGATAGTACAAAAATTTTCAGAGTTAAATTTACAACGTGCACACGATAAGGAAGAAATATTTGAGAGAATTGAGGAATCCGTACCAAATGACAGAATAAATAACTTAACGCAACAGTGTGAACAGTTAACTACTAAATGTGACAATACTGAAACCCGAGTTGCGACACTTACGGAAGACGTAAATAAACAGAAAGAGCAATTAGGTGACTTATCGGAAAGAGTTGAGGAGATTTCAGATAAATTGACAAATCTTAGTTTAAATGGGGATAGAGATTCAGATGATACAGCTCCATTACCATTTGCAGAAACCGAAGAGTACCAGAACATAAATAAGCATGTTGAAAATCAGGGAAAGTTTAATGAACGCGTTAAAAGGGAAGTAGAGGCATTACGAAAGCAAGTCAAACAAATCGAAGGTGAAATCGTAGGAAAAGACAGCAGAAGAAATTTAGAATCACAGATAGCAGAGGGCTTTGAAGAAGATAATTTGTTTCATTTACGGGACGCAACAAGAGAGCGCCAGGTGCGCGAACTTGACAATAATCGACATTCAAACTGGGACAGACGCGGTAGGTCTTTGTCGCCACGAGGCGAAAACTTTGACTATAAACACTTTTTGACTGTTCGGAAATTTAAGATCTTCCGTAATTCTAAAAATGACATACATCCATGTTCATGGTTGGATCGATTTACGTGCGCACTTCCGCCAAATTTGCCATTAAGTCACAAACTGAAATTTATGTGCAGCTATTAAAGTCCTCAGGGGATTCACTATACTAAGTGAATATGTGCCGTAGCGCTCACAGGGCCCCGAGCTGTAGTGGTGCTATTTCCCTTTTAGTTTTCTGCACCGCTGCCTACTCTTTCACTATTCTTTGCATCTATAAAAACAGTTCTTCTACTATCCATCTATCTAGACAGTAGGTAAAGATTAACCGTATATGACAATTTTACGCGAAAGTGACTTTGGAAATTACCCTTTGGACTTACTATATTTTCTGCAGCATTTATTCGCAGTTTAAATGAAATTTTACCTGTTTATCTTCGTGACAATATTACTTCTTATGTTGACGACATTCTTATTGCTAAACGTTCTTGGAGTGAGCACAACAAAATTTTGGATTCATTATTACGTATTTTTGCACGAGTTGGCATTACAGTGAACTTGGAAAAATCTGAATTTTGTCGTTCTCAGGTGAAATTTCTCGGTCACATTATTTCTACAGACGGTATTCTTCCTGATCCAGAGAAACTAGACGCTATTCGCAATTATGCTGTTCCTTCCACAAAACGTGATGTTCGTAGTTTCCTTGGTGTCTGTAATTCTCTTAGACGCCTTGTTAGATTGGATGATTTGGCCACACCTCGTTTACACATTTCAGTTATGCGCACTTTGGTCCCAGAAAATGCTTTCATAAATTACGAGAAAATTGTTACTTCAGTAATATGGAAAAACGTATTCGATCCGTTCTTGCCAAATGCAAATTATGTCAAATGGCTAAGCCGCCAACTGTTTCTCACAGAGCACCGTTGTTTCCTATCATTCCAGCGAAATTAAAGGACATGGCTGCAGTCGATTTGTTCGGTCCAGTGGTTCGTTCTACTAATGGTTTTGCGTACATTTTCGTAGCAGTGGAGTTGACATCAAAATATGTGTGTTTTACACCTTTACGCAAAGCAACAGCTCGTTCAGTATCTAACGCTTTCATCAAACATTTTCTTAAAGAAGTTGGTCATGTTGACAAGGTTATATCAGATAATGGATCACAGTTTCGCTCTAAAATTTGGCTTCGTACTCTACGGCGTCGTAAAATTAAACCAATCTTCATTTCACTTTTTCACCCTCAATCTAATGCTTCAGAGAGATGGATGAAGGAAATCAATAAATTGTGCCGTCTTTATTGTCATCAGAATCACAGAACTTGGGATCAGTATCTTCATATTTTTCAAAACATTCTGAATGAACTTCCAAATGACTCAACTTCTTTACCGCCTCTATTGATATTAAAAAATAAAGCACCGATAAATCGCATTTCTGAAATCGTTCCTTTTCCGCCTTCACGGAAACTGCGGCATTCTGAAGTTGTCAACCTGGCTCTACAAAATATTGCATCGGCGGCTGCTAGAAGAGAGAAATCAGCTAAGCGTCCTGGTCGTTTAAAAATCTTGTCAGTTGGCCAGAAGGTGTTAATTAAGTCCCACCGTTTATCTCATAAAGGAAAAGGCTTATGTCGCAAATTTTTTCTGTTTTATAACGGTCCATATAGAGTTCGCAAAATTATTCATGATAACACTATTGAAGTAGAAACTCTTAAATCTCGACGCTCTAAAGGAATACATCATATATCAAACGTTAAAATTTTTGTGGAATGACATACTTGTGAGAAACTAATAGCTATACGTAAACATGGAGAGAGTACAAGGATACCGCGCTGTGTTTGGCGGCGGCACATACTCAAAGCAACAGTCAGTCTGCGCGCCGCACAAGGCAGTCGTTGACCGCAAACAATCACTTCCTACGTCACGCGCCTACAGCTGATCGAGCGCTCAGTGCGAATGCACTGACAGACGTAAATAAATACACAGTTTAATTTCTCCGAATAAATTCTGTATAAAGCTATAAGGACTTCATAAATTATGTTATTAACGTTCAGTATTTTTCAGGATACGGTTGTATAAAGTATTTAAGACCTTCAGGTAAATTCTGTGCGTGTCCGACGTTAAGACGACTTGCTTTGGAGAAAATTTTCAGGAAGAAGGTCATTTCGAAGAAGAAAGTAATAAACAAAAAAAGGTAACGGTTAATTGAGTTTATTTTTCAGGTAACATAATTCCACTTAGGTACGTACTTCAGACGTAATTTGCTGCTTGCGATTACGTGATTCATACTTTGTGCTAATTTCATGTTCTATAATTTACTAGTGAAGCGACGTGCTTACGCATGTTAACTGATTTTGACAATGATTGACTAATGAACAGGGTTGTTATTTGTATATATTATGCATCGCTTGGCTGCTATGCTTTTTCACTGATGTCATATTTTTTTATTATGTGCCTGCTGTGCTTATTAATTTAAATTATAATTGTCACCTGATTAATTGTGCTGATGTGGTTAGATATGTAAGTTATACTTTGTGATTTATCTGCTTGCGCCTTCATGTTTACTTATTAAGATTACATATGAACATTTATTTGCTTATGTCGATGTGATTCTAATGACCTGTTTATTGTGTAAGGCATGTTTGCTGCTGTGCGTATGGATTGCATATTTACACATTTCTGTTTGTTGTCATAACTACTCTTCAATTTAGTATATAGAAATGCTGATATACTGTGTACAAATATAGAGTTTAGGTTACACTATGGTATTAATTATAGATTGTTCGCTTGGCAGAGCCTCGTTGTAGGAATTGTGCTGCATCCACTTGTTGACATTCTGTTCTCTACTGGTATAGTTACTCGCTATTGCATGTTTTGCTTACGCTCAGTGCCTTATATTTTTAAGATAAGAAAATGAACTGCTATAATTCGACGAACGACATTAGTACGAGAAACTTCATAGAAGTCACATGAGCTGAGGTTTTATGGAAGCTGTATAAATTTATGCTAATAGGAAGGAAGCTAACGACATGACATACCAAAACTAGGTTTAGACCATTGACAGTATTACACTGCATTTTTCGTGAGCAGTTGAAATAGGAAGTGACACTTGACACAAAAAATACTCCACATGTTTGCTTCTGCTATGATTCTTGAAGTGGTGTACACACTGTGAAATATTATGATCATTCACACTCCGTAATCGTACTTAATTACTGAGAGTTATTCGAACTAAGTCTGTTAGAGGTCATGTATGCATTTCTTTTATTTAATGATGGACAAGGAACCAAAATGTATCTTATAATTTATAATGAGTAGAAAATTTGGGTCAGATGGATTATACAGAGGTTGTGTGTGGACACTGTGTCTTCGGATTGTATGGGATGCTGAATGGAAGTTGCACTAGGATTTTGTCTGTACTTGTTCGAGGAGAGTGACTAGAGGAAAGAGTTGTTATGGAAGTGAAATGATATTGGTGCTGAGGTTTATATGTATCGACGTATTATTGAGGTATTGAGTTTTGGTGAAGTTGATGATTATTGGAGTTTTGGTGGATAAGAGGTAAAGTAAATGAGGAGCATATTGTTTTTGTTGGTTTATATGGAACAAGGAGGATGAAGATGGCAGACTAGAACACTCAAGTAGAAGGAAGATTGTCTACACACACACTTTGTCAAATCAATAAGCAGTATACACTTTTTTTTGAAGAGAGGAAGTATTTGCATATCTTGACTCACTGACAGTTGTTCAGCAACAGTACATTTTGATCTGGCTTGGCAAACATTGGTCTTGACATGATGACTATGACGTTGACTAACTATTATTGACTGTTATACATTGCTGCCACTACTACTTGATACACATGATGAACATAAAATTTTGACAGAATTGCATTTACACAGTTAACACTATTCAATTACACAGTAGCACTAATGTGGATGAAAGATGAGTGGATGTGTTTTGTGTGTTTTCCTTTTCTAATCCTACCCACCTATCTCCTAAATATTATTTTATTTGTTGGTAGTGGCTTGCACTGACACCCATAAATGTTATAGGTTTACTGGTATTTGTGTATTGTAATAGTTAATAGGACAATTATCTGATATCATTTGTGTGTTTATTATGATTTGTATGTTTAGTGTAAGAGCATTGATAATAATTTGTTAAAGAAATTGTATGTGCATTCAAACTATTGTTCATGACTGAACTGTCTCAGTATTTATGGTGAATAGTATGGACTGTTACTTGCACTTTTTCTACATGATTGGTGCCACAAGGACATGTTTAATTTCTGCTGATGAACTGTGTGATCAGTGATTGTAAAAAATTATGGACTGATACTTGTACCTTTTCTACATGATTGGTGCCACTAGGACATGTTTAATTTCTGCTTATAAACTCTGATGAACAGTGTGATCAGTGACAGTGTATTTTATGGAACTGCTTCTGCTGAGAAATGTGACTTGTTGCTGTGTGTACCTGATCAACATTGCTGGTGCCACTAATGGACTGATTCTACTGAAATGGTGTTACTTGTTGGTGTCTGCACCTACTCAACATTGCGGGTGCTACTGATGGACTGCTTCTACCGAAATGATGTCACCTGTTGATGTCTGCACCTACTCAACATTGTGGGTGCCACTGATGGACTGCTTCTACCGAAATGATGTCACCTGTTGATGTCTGCACCTACTCAACATTGCTGGGTGCCACTGATGGACTGCTTCTACTGAAAAGATGTCACCTGTTGATGTCTGCACCTACTCAACATTGCTGGGTGCCGCTGATGGATTGCTTCTACTGAAATGAAGTCACCTGTTGCTGTGTGCACCTGATCAACATTGTGGGTGCCACTGATGGACTGCTTCTATTGAAAAAATGTTACTTATTGGTTTTTGCACCTGTTGACCATTGCTGGGTGCTATTGCTGGAACTGTCAACTGCTTATTCATGGGCTATGGATAGCGTTTATGTGAATATTTGTATAAACTGATTTTTTTGTGTATTACTGTTTGTGGAAAGTTATGAGACTCTTACCTGCACATATTCGTCATTGCTGACGCTATTGATTGAACTGTTTAACCACATAATACTTGTGTAAACTATTATGTAAAGTCACATGCATGAAAGAATTAGTATTGCTTACTGTATTCTATATAATAGGTTATTGAAAGGTCAGTGCAAAGCCAAAATTTTATCTAGTTATATGGTATTTACGTATTAATATTATCTTTTATTTTTGTCTGTATTTTTTTGACGAATTTGGTGGTATTTTCACCACCAATGCTGGCAAAAATACCATCAAATTCTAGCCGTGGAGGAAGGGCATATGAAAGGTGGCTACACTGAGCCACAGCGCCAGAGATCGCTAGAGAGCATTGTTCGCCCGCCTCCACTGGCAGAGTGATTATTGAGATGTCGTAGTAGTCAGTGCTTGTCCAGGACTCGTAGTAGTCAGTTCGTGTTGATATGTGCTAGTAGGGAGTGCTTGCTGAGATGTGATACTGAAAAATTCTTGTTGAGATGTTGTAATAGCGAGTCGGTGTGGAGATATATTGTAATAATTTGAGTGCTTGTCATCAATATATGAAGGTAACGAAACTTGATTTATTTTTCATTATTTCCATGTTTTAAATAATGCGTCATTACAGGTTCAGTCAACAAAGCATCTGGCTTGTGTTCTTGGATTAGAGTGTAATTGTGGTTCTCTTGAGTAATTATGGTATTTTTATTTCCTTTAATTAATTCAGTATAAATGTTATTTAAAAATTCTTGTGTTGTTGAAGAAGAACCGTGCCAGATGCGTACGTTGAGTCACACTCCCACACACAGAACAGTTACTCTTGTGCTTGTTGTTGCGTTGGTTTTATAGTTGCTGGGGACTTAATTAATTAATTGTGTTAATGAAAATTTCCATTTCATTCATTGTTATTGTTCAATGCAGTCAGATTGTGTAATAATACGAGTCAGGGCCAACCGTTTACGAGACTTCGTAATCGGACAGACAGCTGCTAAAGCAAGAAATCAAAATCATTTTCATTACATTTAATTAAGCCCACATGCAACAGACGTAAAAGTAATGAGCACAATTTTCAGCGTACGTTTAATAACAGTCGGTCTTACTAGCAGCAAAATCATCCGCAACAACAGATTATCATGAATGAACCAGACAGTAGGTATCATCCCGAACCTAATGCGTCAGGACGAAATAACAGAACAGTACAAATAGTCGAAATCCCACAGCATCCTCCCGCAAATAACAGCACGTCAGATAGAATTTGACTAGATACAGTACAGGTTGCATCTTCGAGCAACGCAAGCAATACTTCAGATACACAGAGTATTACTTTTGACGACATCTGAGACACACTTTTGCATCAAAAACCAGTTATTCAAAAAACCATTTCCCACCCTGTCATTGAAGTAAAGATTGGCTCATCCACATTTTCAGCAGTAATTGATTCTGGATCACCTATGTCAGTTATAAATGAAGAAACATTCAACGAATGTAACAAAGAGAATACCTATCCTATGTTACCATTAGGCAAAACTAAAGTAAAAGGAGCAGTATCTGGTAAAGGAGTAGATGTAAAATTAAAGACACACTTATCGTTTTGTATTGCAGGTCATACGTTCCACTCAAATTTTTGGATTGTTCCCTTATTGACAACAGACGTTATTTTAGGTACGAGTTTTTTGGTACAACGCGACGCAATTATTGACTTTCAAAATTCCTATTTAATGGTAAGGATGAAAATGTACAACTGACATTAGAATTTCAGCACGTATCTGCAGAAGAACAAACAACTAATCGGACAGAGGTCATTTCTGCATCACGTAACATAAACTGTCATTCCACATTGTTCACAGATACGTATGTTCACAACTACAATACACCAGACGAAGCCGACTATGACGTTAAGTAAATGATTTCTGATAAAGTAAAACAAAGCAGTGCAAATACAGACGACGAACGTACAGAGCTACGCAAAATTCTTTTACAGATAGCTCCAGTTTTTGACAACGTCTCTGGTACTATGTCCGGTTTTATGTATGAATTTCAAGTTAAACAGCACGGCACGTTTAAAGCCAAACATTATCCCATTCTGTATATTCACAGAGAACAAGTTAAGAAAGAATTGCAAGCTATGCTTGACCAAGGAATTATTGAACCGGTAGTTAGTCCGTACATAAACCCGCTCCATATTGTTAAGAAAAAGGATGACTCACTTCGGCTCGTACTTGATTCGCGTCACATCAATGACATTATTATTAATGAAACAGATCGCCCACAGACACTAGAAGAACTTCTACAGGAATTTCATGGTACTGCTGTTTATTCCACATTAGATTTAAAATCGAGATTTTGGCAAATTCAGCTCCATCCGAACTGCAGAAAGTACACAGCATTTCTCTGTTTTGGTGACTGTTATCAATTTTGTAAATTACCGTTCGGTCTAACAATTTCTTCAGCTGCATTTATTCGCGGTTTGAATACTATACTTCTGACAGAATTAAAAGACAGAATCACAACGTATGTAGACGACATTCTTATTGCAGAAGCTAACTGGTTTGAACACAATCTGATTCTTGAACAACTGTTACAAACTTTTCGTGCACAAGGACTCACAGTTAATCTTAGCAAATCACACTTCGGCAAAACTTCTATAAAATTTCTTGGACATGTAATTTCAGCAGAAGGCATTGCGCCTGACCTGGAAAAACTTCAAGCTTTACGTGACATTACTGTTCCTACGACGAAGAAACAACTACGCAGCTTTTAGGGTTTAGTTAACTTTTTCCGTAAATTTATTCATTACTCTGCTTTAGACACCCCTAGATTGTGCCAACTGACGGGTAAAAACGCTATTTGGTCCTGGGATAGCCAAGCACAGTCTGAATTTGTCAATCTAAAACATGCATTGTTAATGAACCTCTTTTATCACACCCTGATCCTACCAGAAATTTTTCCATTGCCACCGACAGTTCTAACACAGCTTTAGGCGTACACATTTTTCAGGAAATTGAAGAAGACGGTACTACAGTAAATAAAAACATCGCCTTTGCAAGTCGCATTCTGTCACCTGCTGAACGCAATTATTCTGTTACAGAACTTGAAACATTATGTGTTGTATGGGCATTTACGAGATTTCGGCGTTTTCTTTATGGAAGACATACGACCGTTTACACAGATCATAGAGCTATACAGTTTTTACTTTCCGCAAAATTTACACACGACAGGCTAAGCAGATGGAAACTATTTACAGGAATTTAATTTCACAATTGTTCACATTCCTGGTACACAAAATATTGTAGCAGACGCACTATCCCGCTCTCTCAGCAACAATCAGCAAGACATCGCAACCAAATTCTGCCAAGCAAATTCTAGCGTCATGAATATTCAACAAGTCGCATTTGAAAATTTCATTTCGTCGTCATTACGAGACATAGCATAGGAGCTGAGCAAAGGCAACGTATGGAAAGAAATTAAACGCCTTTGGCAAGATAAGAATAATGTTACCATTAGAAACCATTATACTGTACGCAATAATATTCTGTTTCGCCGCTCTCACCCTGACAGCAACAATTGGTTATTATGTATTCCTGACGAGCTTGTTAACAAATTAATTTGGTATACTCATTTAAGTTACTCACATTATGGAGCCAGAAAATGTTTTCTTGTACTGAGACAGAACTGTTATTTTGCCAACATGGAGAAACGTATTAGACGAGTTTTAGCATCATGTAAAATCTGCCAGAAAGCTAAATCATTCACGACTTCACATATTCCTCCGTTACATCCCACTGCACCCTTTAAGTTGAGACACATGGCCGCTGTAGACATTTTTGGTCCGATTCCCAGAACTAATAGAGGTTTTTGCTATATCTTTGTCGCTGTTAAACTCACTTCGAAATGTGTTACCTTCACTCCGTTACGCAAAGCTACTGCTAAATTTGTTTCGAATGCATTTGCAAAACATTTTCTGCTGCATGTAGGGCATGTATTGAAAGTAATTTCCGACAAGGGACCACAGTTTCGATCTGCTATATGGACACGTATGTTACGAGCAAGAAACATTTCTCCGATCTATATATCCAGGTACCACGCTTCTTCGAACCCTTGTGAACGACTAATGAAAGAAATTGGTAAACTATGTAGAATATACTGCCATAAAAAATATATTGATTGGGATACACACACTCTCTCATTCCAGGATGTAATTAACTCCATACCAAATGAATCTACTATGCTATCTCCGACTGTTATATTGAAAAATATAGAACCACCTAACAAAATTAAAGAACTAGTATCTTTTCCTACATCTCGTCAACTACGCCACCATGAAATAATTGACATTGCGCTGAACAACATCAAAAGTGCCGCAGAGCGCCGGAGAAGACAGCAAAAACAGGTTTGTACATGCCGTGACTTTCACATTGGACAGAAGATATTAGTACGCACACACTATTTATCCAACAGAGGAAAGAGTAGATGCAGTAAATTTGAACTTCTATACGCAGGTCCATATAGAATACGCAGCATTCCTCACCCCAATGTAGTACATGTCGAAACTTTGAGAACCAGAAAAAGCAAAGGCAATCACCATGTCTCCAATATTAAACCCTTTATTGAATGAACATACTTTATGATTTATCACACTGTAATGCCATTTCCTGATATATATATATATATATATATATATATATATATATATATATATATATATATATATATATATATATAACCACTTATGCAATTATATTTATGTGACTACTTACTGATAATGATCGTATTCTTTTTTCTTGGCAAGTGCCCGGCAAGGTAAGGTTAGCAGGTCGCTTTTCTTGTCATTATACATCAGACCGTGCAGATTTTCCATTTTTTGTGTATGTATGATTGTTTTCCTATCAAAAGTAGAATTTTTGTCTGTATGCACTATGAAATGTTTAAGATGGAACAAACAACAGTTGACTTTGACATTTTTCTTATGATATCTCACATCTTGACTATTCTACATTTTTGCTACTACATTATGATACTGTGTGTACATTTTTTCACTTGAAAACTGTCTATGTTTTTGACCTAATACGTTTTCTGTCATGCTATACTGTATGCTTAATTATATCACTAGAAACAAGTTTTCATTTAATGAGTATATGATTTAAATGCGACATATTAATTCTTAGTCATCATTTTCAGAAAGCAATACCGTGAAAAAGAAATAAATTAAACAACCACAGTGGTTTATTATGAAATGGAAATTTTACCATCAGAATGAAGGAAAGAAAATGCAATATCTTGTCATGAAGAGTAAATGGATCAGAATTAACAAGCATTAACCGCAATATACTACACACATCGTATGATAGCAGTCTTGACTAATTATTTTTCTTTCAGAATATGAGGCGATTGATGCAGGCTGTCAGACAGAACTACAGATGTTCATTTTAGTGATGATATATGCTAGAAGTAAGAAACTCTATACTATATGAAGTAATAAATGATAATGAATAGTTGTATGAAGTAAATGGTAATATGAATAATGAAGAGTCTATTTTTTTGCAGATGATAATAAATGATGATGAATAGTTATATGAAGAATATGCTAATATGAATAATGAAGTTTTTCTTTGCAGGTGATGATAGTGATGAAGTTATGGTAATAAGAATAATGAAGTTTTTCTTTGCAGTTGATGATAATGATGATGTTTATATATTTACTGTTAGTTAAGAAATGCTATGTAGTTATTTAAGTATTTGTTGCAGTTCCTTTTGACAGCATGTCTTATGTCACATAGTATAATGACTGAATGTTTTGGAAAAGACAGCTAGAGTACATACATATTGAGTACACGTTTCATTACCTGATAATTCGAAGTTCACTACGTTTCAGCATAATATGCATTTCTTCTTTCAGCTCAATAATCCATTTTGTATTTTTTCCAGGAGAAGCTTTTCATGATATTAATATGCTATAAACACTTAGTTATGAAATATCTTCTAATACTTGCACTTTTTTACCCATTTGTGTGTATCATTCATGAATGTGATCACATATACTCTACTTCTTTCATAACCTTGCTGCAGCTGACTAATGGCGAATGGCGTTATTAAACCTTATTTCCAGCAATAAGTCAAAAGCAAATTTTTTCATGCCCCAGCAATTAATTATCGATCCCAACGCAATGCATTGCTAGCAAAAAACAAAAAAAAATTATTACCAGTCCCAACTATTACCGGTATACAACTAAATAATGCTACCAGTTGAAGATATATTTCTACTCCTAAATCTAATGCAAATTTCTCAGATGTATTGAATGCATTATATCTATGAATTATTGGACTACAAACCTTGAGTAATAGTTACAGTGTGTTACATTTTAAATATGTCCTATGTCACTTGAATGATGAGTTCTGAGTAATACTGAATGATGACTTATGCATTAATGCTATTCCAATAATTAACTCTTGTTTTGAATGATGACTTCTGAATAATACTGAATAATGTTTTGTAAAACTATATGAATACTTTGTAACTGGCCAATGAGTGCCAATAATTACCGCAATCAGATGAGTTATGAATAGTGTTTTGTGATATTCAACACTTGCTACATGTTTAGTAACTGGCCAATGAATGCCAATGATTACTATAATTAGATGAATTATGTATAAATGCTATGCCAATAATTAACTCATTTTGAATGATGACTTCTGAATAATGCATAAAGCAATGCTTTGTAACTGGCCAATGAGTGCCAATAATTACTATACTGAGATGACTTATGAATAATGTTCTGTAATACTCCATACATACTACTTAAATGCTGTGTAAATAGCCAATGAATGCCAATAATTATTCAGATCGGTTGATAGACTAGTGTAATTCTATGCTGACTAGCATAAGACTTAATGTCCTTCACCTTCTGACCTAATTACCAGAAATTACTGCAATATCCGTTTGTCCTGTCCATCCTCATGATCATGGAGCACTATATTTAGTTTTTGCACTAATTCTACATTGATGTGAGAGTATGGATTCTACAAGAATGTGGTGTTGACATATCAAGCTGTCCACCACCTTGAACGATGGAGATGTTATTATGGTCCTACTGTTTGGTGTACCTAATGTACTACCAGAATGATATCTTACAATATTAATACAACATTTCAGTGTCTTGGCTACACTGATAAATACTTCAGGGAAGAGAACTTCAGATTGTCTCACTTGGTGTTGTGCTTCCGTAGAAAGATATGGACTTTCAGTGCAGCTACATGCAACCTACTGTGCTACAACCATGATGCAATCCTTTCCATTCCTTTCCTAGTTCTTGTAAATATGCTAAAGACTTCTACAGTGCGTGTGCAGTTTATTTCATTTGTTAATATGATCAGTTGTCCTAAATATGCTAAAGACTTTTACAGTGCGTGTGCACTTTATTTCATTTGTTAATATGATCAATTGTCCTAAGTATGCTAAAGACATATACAGTGCGTGTGCACTTTATGTCATTTGTTAATATATTTTGTGCTCATTGCGTATACATTTTGTCATTTCTTGATATGTTCTGTACTCAGTGCATGTGCACTCTATTTCATTTCATGTTCTGCACTTATATATATGTATATACTCTGTAACTGTAGACTTAGTTAATTAATTAGATTATAGAAAAATTTGTTGCTCATGGCAAGTCCAATTGACTCACCATCGCTGCCAAATTTTTGCCCCCCAGTGGAGGGTTATGTAAGAGGTGCATGATTAGGGAATTTGTTGCTAGCGCACACGAACAGATGTAATTTCGATGGATTGCTCACGCGCTGCCTGCGATATGTAAGCTATAAGAGAATCTGAGACCAAAGAGCAGTGTTGACTGCAGTAGGAACTGTGTAGCAGTAGCAATAAGTTGTTGCTAGCGAGCAGTCGTGTGTATCGAGTTGGCTGGGCCGGTCGTGGTTCAGCGATGGCGGAGCCTGAGCGTTATAGTATAAGGTAAAAGCAGCCTCGCACATATGTAGTATTGTTATATCAAGTCCCATGTAAATGTTTTTAAAAAATCTGTTAATAATAATCTTTCTCATAAAAAGTAACTTTTGACATTCATCTCAATTTAAAGAATTCACTAATTTCTCCAGTCCATGGTCATCCCGATTATTGTAAAGAAAAATCAGTTGTTTCTTTTTATACATGACAAATCTATCGGCCAGCATTGCACAGAGCTGCGCCAGAAAAATTTCTTATAGGAGCAGATATTTATGCGTTATCCGGCGACTAGACTGAGGTAAGAATTTTCAATTTATTCAGTATGATCTTTCAGGGCCATGACGCAGCACTGCTGACGTCCAAAATTTACCAGGTTAAATTGACAGTCAATTATCGAAAGGTTATAAGTGAGTCACATTTTTTATTATTGAGAGATTAGTCACATTTTATTATTGACAGGTTACGCAATTTTCCTGTTGGTAGGTTATACTGAATGTGAACGACATAATTATATTTTTTACTGTTGGGAGGTTTAGGAATTTATTTGTTGGGAGGTTACACAATGAAGTTTTGAGAGCTCCGGTCGGTGCGTAGACTTGAGTAAGGACTTGTGTTGTAATGGAGAAGGAGAAGTTCGTCTGCATTTTTGTGGTGACTAATGCGCTGAAGTCGTTTCTTCAATTTGCTGAGGATAGCGCAATACACTTCAGAATCGATCGTTTCACGATGAAGGAGGACATCGAACAAAATAACCGCATCAGAGTCCTAGAAGACCGTCGCCATGACTTACCATCTGAGGATACACCTTTGAACTTTTTCTTCAGAGGAGAGATAATGTGGCGCTGCTCCATGGATTGGTGATTTGTTTTCGGTTCGAAGTGATGAACCTATGTTTCATCGTCTGTGACGATGTTCGACAAAATGCTCGTTATGCGCAAGCAATTCCACAGAGATTGTCCTTCGTTGCTCTTTATCGTCTTCTGTTAGGCGGAGAGGAATCCAGCGAGCACACAGCTTTGAGAACCTCGGCTGACGGACGAGTGTGTCAGCATTACCAACTGAGTCATCCAGTTGTGCAGTGATGTGTTTGCTTGTGATCCGTCGATCACCTCGAATGAGAGTGTCCACACGTTCCAACATTGCCGGTAGCGGTAGATCGAATAGGTTTGCGAGACCTTGTTGCGATGGTGACAGAGCCCAACGACTCCCCGTGCTTTTGTTCACTTCCAGGTCTACGTAGATATTTTGCAAGCGCCGATGACCATCTAAAATGCCCTGGTTTTCCACCAAAAGAAACTCAGTGACAGCTCTCTGCTTGGAACGCACGTCCGTTACAGCCGTCATTTTCTAGGCCGCCACCCATCGGAACCTCATGAAACTGTAAGGACTGAAACGGTAATACTCCATGATGTCTCACAACAAATTTCGGTCTTTTTAAATCGAAACTGGCCGAGAAGAAAAGTATGGAACTACTTACTGAACGCTCCACGTAGAGAGCACAAAAAGAGTGGAGCAGGACGGCCAGTGTGTGGCAGAGCTCACCAGGAGGCGTCGTAGAGGAGCAGGCTGCGGTCGGAGGCGAGGTAGAGCACGGCGGCGGCGTCGGGCAGGTGCAGCGCGTCGGTGAGCCAGGTGTGCGCGAGGCGGCGGCGGCGCGTGGCCCCCAGCGGCAGCACGTACTCCTCCAGCTGCTCCAGCCGGCCGCCGTACAGCCCCACGCGGCCCAGCCGGCACGCCGCCAGGTAGCAGAACGAGCTCGCCGTCCGCAGTCCCAGCACTCGCAGCACCGGCTCGCGCTGCGCACCGACATCGCACTGCATGTAGTATACACTGTGTAATATTTCTGGCATATTCAGCCATCATATTAGGCTCCAGGAAGCTATTCCCAGGGCAGTGGAGATGCAAGAAGCGTAGAGATGACGCAATGTGGGATGAGGTACCGGTGACAGATGTTAGATTCGGTACCATTCCCGTGAGAAAGACCGCCTGAATGATGATGCTGCTCTGTGATTGGCTGCTGCGTTCGGCGGTAGGGCGCCAAAACGTTAAACTTTAGTTGCTATTATTAATTAAACCTGTCGTCCAAATTACTTCATTTTTTTAAATAAACATCTCTCAACAGCCAGCTATCAATCAGTCATTTCAAAATTATTAAAATCAAAGTATTACTAAATCAACAGACTGACAATATTACTGCCGATGCACTTCGGTGGCGTTCGGGTCACGCCTTGCTGGCTTGGCGCGCGAAGTGACTCGGGTATAGAGATGGGTCGAACTCGTTCATTCCAGTGAACTACTTCATTCATTTCACTCTTTGCCGTGAAGCGTTCAAATGAAGTAGTTCATTCGTGAAGTACGGAAGCCTGTCGAAGTTGCCCAGTTCGCCGCTCAGCCGCTGCTACGCTCGCTTCGCCTCGCTCGTACAATGAAGCTTCGTAATACTTCATAATTTTACCAACAGATGGCCGAACTATGCAGTAACGTGCACGCAACGTTTTACTCTCTTACAGCGTCTGAGTTAACTTAAATAGAGCATGGTCGAAGGGGACAAAGGAAAGATAAACAGAGAAGCCTGTCACATATAAGGAAAGTATTACATTTAATCTTGCTCGAAATTTTCTCATGAAGCGTCCAAAAAAGTCTTTATCTGCCAAATGAAATATTATTTCTTGTATTCATGAACTGAAAAATAGGGCTACCAACGAAATGCAGTCCAATTTTATGTTCCTTGTAAAATTTAATCCAAAATAGAATGAGTATGTTTACCACTGTCACAGTCTATATACCTACGTTAAGTAATTATTTAGAAGTTTTCCTGTAGATTTTATTTTTGTTGAGAATAATAACCCTCCAGATTTAAAACGTAAACTGTCACCTGTAGTCATTGTTACGATTTCAGGTAAAATCCCTTTTATTTTCATGTTGGCTGTGCGTGCTCACACAGCCAGTCCCTTCGTTTATATCTTTAATATTCATTTGTCTGCAAGCGCTGCCAACGGTAGGCTACCCGTAGACGCGAAGTATAGCTGCACAAATAGTCACGAGTAATGTCAGCACTGCACGTAGCAGCTGACGCTGCCTTCCCCTCACCCCTCACCACCCAACCCGTCGTAAACCTATCTTTCCCCACAAACTCCGCGCGATTCGTCGACAGGCAACAGAGGGAGGACTGAAGTGAAGTGAGTGACGTACCACCGATGTAGTGGGAGAGGGAGAGGGGAAGAGAGTGAGTGAACTAGAAAAAAGTGTGGAGTGTGCTATCTGTGAAGAGTTTGAAGTACCAGTTCATTGAAATTGAGTGGTTAGTTCACACTTCACTGAAGTGAAGCGTTCATTTGAACGACTCATTCACGAGCTCCCCATCACTACTCGGGTAGTCCGGCTCACCAGTTCTGACCGTTCCAGTAGACAGATATGTTGTCTGTAATAGTAGTATTTGATTCATGTAATTTTATTCTCCAGTTCTGATGGTTCCAGTAGACAGACATGTCGTATGTGGCAGGATGTATTTCATGTTATTTTAGCCGGATATAATGACTGTGGAAAGATACGTTCAAACGTTGTGATCAAGAATAGTTTCTCGTGTCTATATCAATAAAAACGCGAGTGACATCCCAAATGAATTATAGTTCATTCGTAGCAGCAGTTCCTTGCGAAGTTAATTTCAACCTCAAGAAAAAGAATCCACGACCTGCGTGCTGTTTTCTGCGCTGGGGACATCATCATCATGAAGACAGCAGGTTAGTGAAGTGTACAAGAACTTACGTATTCCACACAGGGCAGTGGAAACAACTAGGTGCCTCACGTGTACTGCATGCACAGTACAAATGTGCTCAGTGACACGTTATCTGCAGTAATTCAGAGGATGAAAATATTAACACTATCTCACTTTTATTCCTTTTTCTTGCCGTAACTGGCGGAAATGGAAAGTCTTACACCAACTTGACAGAACGCTAACAAACTGATTCTCCAGTACTTTCATCCCTATTGAAAATTTCGTTTACAGTTTCATTCTTGTGCGAGCTTATTTTCAAGACAGAAATCAAGCAGTTCATAACGACGCGGCTGCGCGATAAAGGGGAATATCATTCACGACACAAGGTACCCGACAAACGCCTCTGGTGTTATGTTAATGTTCAGCACGACATCTACATCTACATAATGGCGGTGGACAAATACATGGAAACACCAAAAACCCAAAAATTTACATGCCTAATACGGTGCAGGCATTCAGAACAGCTTCCAGTCGTCCAAGAATGGATAAATACAGCTCCCCTAGGGCTTTAAGGGAATCTTCTGTCGGTCTTCCTACCTGTCACGATCACTTAACATACACATTCATCCTCCTCCTCACAAAACCACTCCTCGTCTTGAAACGCAGCGTCACCACTGGGGGACAAACTTAGCACCATGGTATGGACCAGCTCAGCCAAAATGATCAAATAATCATAAGGAGTAATGTGATCTTTCAGAGTAACCATGAGGCCCATTGACTTCTACGATATGACCACCCATACCATCACCGAAGCCCTGCCATTTTTCACACTTGGGATGTAAACTCGGCCATAAGTTAGAATCAGTATGAAGCAAGACTCATCTGTCCAAATGACTTTCTACCATTGCTCCATAGTCCAAGTTTTATGTCCTCAGCACGACAATTTCCTGCCACGGCCATTTGCATCATTTATTAGGGGTTTTGGAATTCCTACTTCTGTAGCTTCCTTAGCTTTCTTTAGATCCTGACAGGTTTCGCCAGTGCGAAATTCAGTTCTGCAGTGAGTTTTGCAGCTGTCTTCCTCTTATTTTTCGTCACAGTCCTATTCAATGATTGTCACGATCACTTAACACACACATTCGTCTGTGCTCTGATTTAGCGGATGATGTCTTTCCGCTTTACCTGTATGCGATATAAATCTTCGATACGGTGCCTCTTGAAACACTTAGGCTGTCTTGTTTACAGAATCACCACCATACGAGTACCAACATCTACATCTACATGGATGCTCTGCAAATCACATTTAAGTGCCTGGCAGAGGGTTCATCGAACCACCTTCACAATTTTCTATTATTCCAATCTAGTATAGCGCGCGGAAAGAATGAACACATATATCTTTCCCTACGAGCTCTGATTTCCCTTATTTTATCGTGGTGATCGTTCCGCCCTATGTAGGTCGGTGTCAACAAAATATTTTCGCATTCGGGGGAGAAAGTTGGTGATTGGAATTTCGTGAGAAGATTCCGTCGCAACGAGAAACGCCTTTCTTTTAATGATGTCTAGCCCAAATCCTGTATCATTTCTGTGACACTCTCTCCCATATTTCGCGATAATACAAAACGTGCCGCCTTTCTTTGAACTTTTTCGATGTACTCAGTCCTATCTGGTAAGGATCCCACGCCGCGTAGCAGTATTCTAAAAGAGGACGGACAAGCGTAGTGTAGGCAGTCTCCTTTGTAGGTCTGCTACATTTTCTAAGTGTGCTGCCAATAAAACGCAGCCTTTGGTTGGCCTTCCCCACAACATTTTCTAGGTGTTCTTTCCAATTGAAGTTGTTAGTAATTGTAATACCTAGGTATTTAGTTGAATTTACGGCTTTTAGATTAGACTGATTTATCGTGTAACCGAAGTTTAACGAGTTCCTTTGTATAAGTTTGAATTCACCTAGCTCCAACTGCACAGAATACTGTTATGACCAAGACTGACACTTGCATCATATTGAGAACACTACACAGGTCAAATAGAACAGCACAACCCACAGGTTTGTCTAGCATCAGCATATATGTTCAAGCAAGCATTTCTTGCGGTGTTTCCAAATTTTTGTCCAACCCCTGCACAGATTCCGCAAGCCACCATATGGCGCTTGGCAGAGGGTACCTTGTATCACTCCTACTCATTTCCTGTTACGTTCGCAATCAGAGCGAGTGAAAAACGACTGTCTATTGCGTTCGCACGAGGCATAATTTCTCTTATCTTGTCTTCGCGGTCTTTACGCGGAATGTACGTTTGTGGCAGTAAAATCGTCCTGCAGTCAGCTGTAAGTGCTGGTTGTCTAATTTTCTCAATAACGTAAAGAATTTCTTCTTTCTTCCCCGGATTCCCGTTTGAGTTCACTAAGCATCTCCGTAATCCTCCCTTGTTGTTTGAACCTATCTGCACAAATATAACAGCACACCCCTGAATTGCTTCGCTATCTTCCTTTAATCGGACCTGTGAGGATGCCAAACACCTGAGCAGAATTCAAAAACGTCTCGTGCTAATGTTATATATTCGGTCTCTATTACACGCGAACTACAGTTTCCTAGGATTCTACCAATAAAACGAAGTCGACCATTCGCCTTCCCTACTACCACCCTTATGTGTTCGTCCCATTTCATATTGCTTTGCAACGTTGCACCTAGATATTTAATAGATGCGACTGTATGAAACAGCACACCACTAATATTACGCATTGTTTTTCCTGCTCATCTGCATTAACTTACATTTTGCAACATGAGAGGTTCCATGCCCTCTTTTGAGTGTCACCTCTCATTTTCATCAATTTTATCAATGTTTTATGTCATTGCACGGTAGTAACAGACCGAATAAGGTTATTGTAATGAGAGTATTTGTACTGAGAGCTCAAAAATACTTTTCACTTTATTCATATACATGTTGTGTTAGTTCCATGGGTGGCCTGTGCGAGGCGAACATCAGAGGATGCGGCACACTGTATTTCCGGTTGGGGACTGCACTTCCCTGAATTCTGTGGGGTTCATACAATAGGCTTAAGCGCCTGGCGGAACGACTGACGTCGGTCGAGTTTCGCCTATTGTATGCAGGGCGAAACGACCTGCGAGACATCTGAATGTCGCCGCAGTTGTGTGTTAACCATTCCGGCGCGTCCGGAGCGAAGATTCCTAGCACCGACTGACTGCACTGTCCTCTTGATTCTGAGAATACTTGAGGACTGTGCCCTGCTGGGGCCGACTGTCTGGCGCCGGATGGCCGGTGGTCTAGGCAGGTTGTTTTCGTAGCCGGTCAAACGGCAAGTTCAGTGCCCTCAGCTGAATAGCAGAGGCATGATTGGTCAATTTAAACTGAGGCTAGTTGACGTCATAAAGCCCTGCTCGAAATTGGAGGGAACGGTCGCTGTTGTGAGACAGTGTGGGGGAATTTTGGAATCTGAACTGAATTCTGATTCGCAGTTTTCGAGGAGAGTAGGGAGTAGAGCAATGTTGGCTGCGCTCTTGCGTTGCGCGGGCAGAGGAATTCGGGATCTGATCTTCCTCGGAGTCGGACGGTCTTGCGACGTGGTCGCTCGTTTTCGGAAGAACTTAGAATTCTCGGACAGCCTTCGCAGCCAGGATTTGACACAGAGTTGCTGCACGGCAGAAGTCGGCGCCTACATCATCAGGACGCTGCCTACCGACGACGTGCTGCAGATTTCAGTACTGGTACAATTTTTGCAGCTCTGGCGTTGTACGACCTTATCAATTTTATACTGAGTCCCTCAGCAGCACGCGCGCCCGCTTTGCTACAAGTCCACCTTGCTTGTTTCTCCGTGTGATCCCATTGGAGCTGTCACTACTAATTGCGATACCGCTATGTAGTCGGGATATTAATATTTGATTCATTTGGACCTCCAGTCACTATCGTCAGTCTATTGCATCACAGAGAGTAGGAGCACCTTGTTCTCGAGCCAACTCTTATTCTCATAATATTACAGTTTACCCTATCCTTTAACCTACTGTGTGTGTCGACAATCATGTGCATTTATGTTCTGATATATAATAAATCTCATTGTAATATTTAATCCGCATATCATTTCGTAGATATAGCCAGAATCCAATTTCCTGTTGTTTATTATGATAAAGTTCTCTTTTTTTGAGTAGATTACGATTTTTATTAAATTATTGTGACTGTGCATTCCTTATTTTACCAACTAGCAAGGTCCACCATCATTTCCTTCCATTACCGTTGTTGTGCGCATAATTAATTAGCTGGTAGATAAGGAGGAGGTCGAGTGCATGTCTCGTTCTCATGCAAAATTCGTCTGAATTAAAGAGGTACAAACTCTTCTCCACCCCAGCACCTCGCAAACATTTACAGTAAGCTGCCATCTTCACACCAAATGTTCTCCAACAGTCACTCGGAGACAACACTTTTTGTGCACAGCAGCATAATCAGCAAACAATCGTAGACTGCCTGCTCACTGAGTCCGTCAGATCACTTATGTGTATAGAGAACAAGAGCAGTCCCATCACATTACCGTGGGGCACTCCTGATGATACCCTTCGTACTACGTTCTACTACTTTACGTGTCTTCGAGCCACTCATATATATGAGAACCTATTCCGTATTCGATAACAGTCTACAGTCGGGCACTGCGTCAAACGCTTTCCGTAAATCTGGGAATATGGAATCTGTGTGTTGCCCTTCAGCCATGGCTCGCGGGATATCGTGCGAGAAAAGGGCAAGCAGAATGTCGCACGAGCGCTGCTTTCTATATCAGAACTGATTTGGACAGAAGCTTTTCATCTCAAGGAAATTTGTTAAATTCGAACTTAGAACATGTTCAAGAATTCTGCAGCAAGCTGATGTTGAGGATATTGGTTTAAGAATTCTGCAGCAAGCTGATGTTGAGGATATTGAGCCGAAATTTTGCCTGCCTGTTCTTTTACCCTTCTCCTTTATACCGGACTCACCCACTTTTTCTTGCAGTCGCTTGGGACTTTGCGCTGGGCTAGAGCTTCGCCATAAATGCTAGCAAAGTAAGGGACCAATCCTGAAGATTGGTTCAAATGGCTCTGAGCACTATGGGACTTAACATCTATGGTCATCAGTCCACTAGAACTTAGAACTACTTAAACCTAACTAACCTAAGGACATCACACAACACCCAGTCATCACGAGGCAGAGCAAATCCCTGACCCCGCCGGGAATCGAACCCGGAATCCTGAAGAGAACTCTCTACAAAATCGTACTGGGAATCCATTCGTACCTGGCGACTTATTTGTTTTCAGCTGTTTCTCTTGGTTCTCAACGCCACGGATGACTGCATCTATGTCCTCTTGAAGCAAAGCAAGCGCTGTGTCATGTTTGAAATACACAGGCGAGCGAGTGTGCCGGGACTTACCCCAGTTCACTGCCAGTAGAGCCACGTCACCTTCACGCGTCTGCGCGTAGCGCGCAAGTATTGCACCACAATTAAGTAGGAAATTAAAAATCAAAATTTATATCTAAAAAAATTTCTTAAAATATAGTTTAGTGTTACAATGTTTCAAATATCAAGTCTTAATGTTCTAGACTTAACAGTTTACGTAAAAATGCTGTTTTAAGAGAAAAATAAGTGGCGCTAAGTAATAAACCTAGAAAGCCAGAATTTGGTCAGAAGGTGTCTTTAGAACTCATAAATAAGTGGTGTAGGTTTCCAAAACCCTATAACAAAATTAACACCGGAATCACGTTTTTAGGAAAAATCAGAGGCGCTAAATAATGGACTTAGAAACACGAAAATTTGTTTTATGCTTCAGTTCACGCCAAAAATAATAACTGAAAGACCACGTTCAGCTACCTCTTATAGTTTTTGAGTAATTAAGTAAAAACCAATTTTGTAACTAAAATGTTCCCAATTGTTGTAGATTAAGTACCTGTGATTTTAATGATAGTGAATTTTGGTTGAAGTGGATGATAAAACATAGCAAGTGATAGGGCTACACTAAATTTGAGAGTTGTAGTATTAATAACTGCCGACATAAGTTCTAGTAAAGATATGGTTCAGAGGTAACGATCTACCGTTAGTTCCACTATAAAAATTCTAGAAGTTTTCATTCTAGCGAGCTGAAACTTGTTCGGTGATTTCTAACAACTTAACTGTATACAAGTAAAAATCAAGACGTTTCTGAATTAATTTGTAACTATATTATTAAAGTTTATGTGTCCGAGAAAGCCGTCGTTCGGCGGCTGCAGCACTATGCAGATAGCCGTCCGCTCCGGCACCTATATGAATACAGTCCGAGAGGTAGTAGGAAGGTTCACTTCACGTTCAGCTACTGTAAGATCCACGTGTGTTAAACGTCGGATTGCGCTTTGCCTCAGATGACGTCAGAGCCGAACTGTGTCAAAGCGCGTATTTTGCGGTAAAAACGGTTAGTGAACAAGCGAGGACTGTACACCGTCCTGGATCGCTTAGATTTCGCCAGAGTAACTGTTATTGTGCCGTCCGTGTGAATTACAATTCCGCGTGGAAAGTGGTGACTTTATTTCCATTTTTATGGCGAGCATTAATTTTAAACCTTTATTGCAAACTTCCATTGAGTAATTTTAGTCAGGGCGAAGGACAATGTGGTAGGAACGTACCGTAGAGGTCGCTTCTGAAGTGCTGAATGAGCTGTTAGAATAGAAAGACTTGCTTTCTGTGGTGTCACCGCCAGACACCACACTTGCTAGGTGGTAGCCTTTAAATCGGCCGCGGTCCATTAGTAAACGTCGGACCCGCGTGTCGCCACTGTCAGTGATAGCAGACCGAGCGCCACCACACGGCAGGTCTAGAGAGACGTCCTGGCACTCGCCTCAGTTGTACAGCCGACTTTGCAAGGAAAGGTTCACTGACAAATTCGCTCTCATTTGCCGAGACGATAGTTAGCATAGCCTTCAGCTACATTTGCTACGACCTAGCAAGGCGCCGTATTCAATTGATATTGAGATTCTATTAATGTACCATCAAGAGCGATGTTCTACAAATGTGGATTAAAGTTAAGTATTCCAGAAGCTACGTACTTTTCTTTATAGCATTCATTACGTATCCTGTTTCAGACCTCACGCCAGCCTGCGTGAGTTTAAGCGCGTGCCTTTCGGCTTCCTCTCATTGTGTCTAGGCTGTCTTGTCTAGACACAACACTTTCAATTGATAATATTGAATTTCCAAGTGTTGAATATGAGAAAATTTACGTAATATAATTCTGGACTCGAACTTTATACTTTTATTTACAATCATAGCCCTGATCCCGCAAAGAAATGGAGAATAGAAACTTTTCTTTCAGTGGGCTGCACCAGAATGTGGCCGTGCAGACTGAAAACTAAGGTCAGTATGTTTCCCTTCGCGTTCTGGCTGACCACAAAATTAGTTGAGAGCTCGCTTGAGAAAAACGGCTAACAAACAAATGATTAACTTTTACCCGCCACCACACAAACTATAAAGAAGTCTTTGCGGTGGTCAAATGATGATATATCTGTACGATACACCTGCGTTAATTAATTTTGTAAACTCGAATTTTAAAACTTCCCCTTTTTTTTCCTGTCTTCTATTGGTACAAAAGACAGGTCGACGAGTGACTTAATAGAACCCTTCGGTCGACTTAGCGATTTTTACGCAAGACTAGAATTTTTTCGGATTCTCGTCAAAACCTTTCTCTGCGGCACAACAGTAGAAGTTGCTGTATCCTTCAGGCACCCGTCTTCCTGTAACTGGGCGTCGACGCAACATTGCAACAGTTACCCCGTGCGCGTTTTCCCCGCCACAGAAAAACAACTCGACCCGGGGACGCTACAAAGGGGACGGTTCGGTGATCTCCCCTCCTCCCCCCACCCCCTCCCAGCAGTGACGAATTCGGCGACAGATCTCAACCGTCTTATGGATCGGGTCAGACAGCCTCCACCAGGCAGCCACATGCTTCTTGGAATCTTGTCGACAGGCGTGCCATCGTTAATTCGCCACCCCGTGCATTAGCCGCAGCGCTCCGGCCTGATAAACAGCTGTGCTGGCATCAGCCGACCACCACCACATTACGCCAGCGCGGTGCCTCAGCAGTGCAACTGCATCTGCTACACCAGGTGAGGCGTCCTCACACGAGGCGTGAAAACGTTCGCGGACGAGGAACTAGTGACGTCACAGCGTGGAATTCGGTGTTCACAAGAAATACGGGTCTCGCAACCAACTTGCGACGTCACACTAGTCGGTTTGTTCGCCACACTTCACGAACTCTTGGCTCCCTGCAGGGTCCACGAGAAATCGATATGTAATTGAAAATGTACCCACTAAAGGTCTTAACTTTTCGCCCTGTCTTTCACGTGGGCCTCGCTGCAATTCCGCATTCCCCTGCATTGCGAAGCGTGAAAGGAATAATCTGCCTCGTGGTGAGGAATGTGTCGAATCACATGAAGTATCGGTTTTAAGTCACAAGCAGAACTTACGAAACGCTATATTGTATTAAGACATATACAGTTGAACTCCGTATTTGGTTATTTTGTATTAAAGCATACGTGCTAGGCATATAAACTATTTCTAAGTACCGTGACATTGAGGATTTCTCGAAAATGGGTCGTTTTAGGTATGATTTGTTATAATAAAATAACAGGAAATTACATATATGTGCTTAAACGCTTTCCATATTTGATGCTTTTAATGTTGTAACTTGCCTGCTATGTAAGTTTGCCGCTTCAGTGCTATGTCACAACGATGATTTATCAAAAGCGCGTCGTTTTTGGTACAATTTGTCATAGTTAAATATCAAATTATGGCATTTGTAGTTGTAGCCTTTACATAGTGTATATCATATAATTGAGGGACTGTGGCCGAGTGGTTCTAGGCGCTTCAGTCTGAAACCGCGCGACCGCTACGGTCGTAGGTTCGAATCCTGCTCGTGCATGGATGTGTGTGATGTCCTTAGGTTAGTTAGGTTTAAGTAGTTCTAAGTTCTAGGGGACTGATGACCTCAGATGTTAAGTCCCATAGTGCTCAGAGCCATTTGAACCATTTTGAACTGAGGGACTGTTGCTATGTTGAAGCCATAGACAAGTTGGTAACGTCGTAAATCACAACTAGCAAGGAGTCAGGTTTGACTGTAGCTGCTTCCAATTTTTTTCACCTTTTCTGAAAGATTCTTAGTCTTTTTTTACTAATCTAATAAAAGTATTCTCTGCAATAGACGATATTAGTTTTTAAAGCAATGTATTTCCTGCAATTCTTCTTGCATAGGCCAACTATTGTAATGTTTCCCCCTGGCCAGAAATCTTAACGTGACTGCCAGTTAATGCCACACACTAAGCGCAAGTTACGCTGCAGCATTCTCTGTAGGTGTTGTATCGAGGCAAACGGTGTACAGAAGGCTTCAGCAGAGTGTCGGAGAGCTGCTGTCATTTTACCTCTGGCGTGTCTTCACAGAAGGGAACGTCGCGTGAAACCATCAACGTGCCACCTGGACGGTCGAACGGTGGGCCAATGTTCTTTTCACAGATGAGTTCCGATTTGGTCTGGAGAGTGATTCTCGACGGATTCACATCTGGAGGGCACATGGAACACGATTTTGGGACCCCGACATTGTAGAAAGAGACCGATATCGAGGAGGATTCCTAATGGTGTGGGCAGGGATTATGTTGACCACTCGAACATCTCTATGTGAAATTGTTCAGGTGAATCAGCAAGATTTAACTGCTGTCAGATCTTGGTATTTTAAATAGGCTGTTTAGGTTTTTATGTTGGTAACGCCACGTAGTGTTCTGTATGAAAATCGCTGACTGTGCTGTGTGCAGTCTGTGGCTGGTTGGACTCATTGTTGGAATATTTGCTTGTGTTGTGTTGGGCTGTTGGATGTGGACAGCGCGTAGCGTCGTGCAGTTGGAGGTGAGCCGCCAGCAGTGGTGGCTGTGGGGAGAGAGATACCAGAGTTTTGAGAGGACGACCTGGACGTGTGTCCGTCAGAAAAAGGAAATTTGCTTAATTGGTTGTCACAACATTATATATTATGACTTTTGAACGCTATTAAGGCGAATAAATTGTTTGTTCTCTATCAAAACCTTTCATTTGCTAACTATGCCTATCAGTAGTTAGTGCTTTCAGTAGTTAGAATCTTTTATTTAGCTGGCAGTATTGGCGCTCGCTGTGCTGCAGTAGTTCGAGTAACGAAGATTTTTGTGAGGTAAGTGATTCATATAAGGTATAGGTTATTGTTAGTCAGGGCCATTCTTTTGTAGGGACTATTGAAAGTCAGTTTACTTTGCGATAAAAATATTGTATGTCAGTTTAGTGATGATCAAAATAAGTAAAGAGAGGAATGTCTGAGTACGTTCAGTTTTGCTCAGCTGTTTGAAAATCAAATAATGTAGAAGTTTACCAGCACAGTCATTAAAATTTTAAAAGGGGACGTTTCAGGATCTCATGTGCGGTTGTCGCGAGTTGCTGTGGGCGCAGACTTCGTGCTGATGGACCATAATGCTCGACCTCATAGAAAACGGATGGTTGATGGTTTGTTTTGTTTTGTTTTGTTTTGTTTGGAAAGGAAAGATATTGCACGCATGGCGTGGCCTGCTCGCTCTCCCGATTTGAATCCCATAGAACATGTCTTGTGATGCACTAGAGAGACGGGTTGCATCACGTCTGCATCCACCAACCACTCTCCAAGACTTGTGAGCAGCTCTGCAGTAAGAATGAGCGTTATTGCCTCAACATGTGATTGATGACATCATTCACAGCATGTCCCGCCGGTGTCAGGCCTGTATTTTTTTGCCAGAGGTGGTCCCATCCCATACTGAGCACATAAACCAGTTGTCAGAATTTGTGTGCAAACCTGTCAAGTTGGGAAAAAAATGAACATTTTTGTCTACCGTTGTGCATGTTGCAGTTGATTTCGTTCTGTACTCTTTACATTTTTTCTACTTTACTATCACCTGTTTGTAGTGTTTTGTTGCAAAATAAATGCAACCTTGCAAAATTTCCGTTTGTTACTTTAATTTTGGAGACCAGTGAATTTAAGCACTGTAGGATCCGATGCCACATTTTATATTTAAATTTCAGTTTTATACAAATATTTCAAGTGGCACACTACATGTTATTGTATCCAGCGCCAGGTACGTGATATTTTAAAAATTTTTAAGACAAAGCTCTGCCGTACATGGCTACTATTTTTATATCATGTATTTTAAATGATGATTAAGCGGATGGCATATGCTAGACAGAATCAACGATCCCACATTGGCTATAGACAATGTGGTTCCAGGTGAGTATGCTTAACTAAAAATTTTGTGTAATTATTTCCTGTAATTTTGCTTATTGTAATGTTGCTATCTTTGTTCCACACACAATGCTGTACTCTTGTTGATAGGTACAATATCTACTGAAGAAGACTGTTTTAAAACCGTCGAAACCATGGCCAATGTTTAATAAACCTGTATTTTGCAACTGGTTGGCTGTTATTTCTATTCCATTGATATTCAAAGAAAATAACAAGTCTTTCTCGCAAAAAATAGAAAACAATTCTTCTGACAAGTGAAATTATTCTCTTAAAAAGCAAGTGATTAGGTCACCAAACAATAAAAAAAAATTGCATCTTATATGCTTTCTGTTCGTATCACACCAAAATCACGTCACTGCCGAAATAGAATTATTTATGATGGGTGCGAACGAGCAAGAGAGAGAGACGTGTTTTGATAAATATAAATATGAAATAATTTTTCTTGTATTTAAATATAAATTTACAATATAGTACAAGTTATGATCCTTTTAAAACCAAACATAACTCCACATTTAATGCCGGAAATATGAAAGATTTCTATT
The DNA here is from genome assembly GCF_023898315.1 of Schistocerca nitens. NCBI lineage: Eukaryota > Metazoa > Arthropoda > Insecta > Orthoptera > Acrididae > Schistocerca > Schistocerca nitens. The sequence goes on from NC_064619.1 coordinate 497,458,124, forward strand.
TAAACGAATAAATACAGGCATTTTGAAAATACTTCATTTTTAAAAGCATACTTTTTATTTACCTTTCCTTGAAATAAAACATATTATTTGTCTCTAAAAAAAAGTTGGCCACATTATTCATCGCTCATGTGCAACCGAAAAGGCAGAAAACGTATGTAAATGAAATAGCTCACTCGAGTGAAAGCATTCATATAACTGCAGTAATTGTCAGAGGCTTTTGTCAGCCAGCTGTTTCACATAAAATGTATTGTGTGCAGTTTTGTATACAGCGATATGAAGAGGTGGGCTAAAGAGTTGGGATACGGCCTCCGAGTTTCCTTTGCTACCGTGAAGCGATGTGCAAATGAACTATTTGCTGAACTCGGAATTTTATTTTAAATTCCCCGAATCAGATTCTTATGAGCTTAATGACAATCGTGGCCTCTGTTGAAGAATCGGATTGGGTGAGGTCCCTTGCTTCATAGAAAGTAGTTACGCATGTAAATTATTAATATCAAGTTAACCCCATCAAAATTTGTACTTGGTTTTAGGAAAAAGTTGGTGTGTCGATATATGCGTTGTCTGAAGTATTGGGAAAGATAGTCAGATTTATTGCATTTGACAGTTACATATACTAACAAAGTGAATTAATTAGGTGATGCCTCTTGAGAGTGGACAGATTAATATCTTAATAAAGAAAATGGTTCAAATGGCTCTGAGCACTATGGGACTTAACATCTGAGGTCATCAGTCGCCTAGAACTTAGACTACTTAAACGTAACTAACCTAAGGACATCACACACATCCAAGCCCGAGGCAGGATTCGAACCTGCTGCCGTAGCGGTCGATTAGTTCCAGACTAAAGCGCCTATAACCGCTCGACCACACCGGCCGGCTCTTAATAAAGAAAAGGAATATAGCACTAATCTATAACTATAAAACCCAGCAATGTGGATTGGCACTTCCCCTTAACTGAACGAGAGTACAAGATTCTAGATCATGTACTTTCCATCAGAATCTAATAACGGAAATAACGAAAGAATGTGCTGCGATACTCGATAGGTCAATGGCCATCCATTTAACATACATGAACAGCAAGGCTGATCGTCTGTGGCCGGAGCTGCGTTTACTATCTATTCTCCTCTTCTGCTCCACGACAGCGTCCCTAGCCGGCTGTTCTCGTCATGCTGTTATGCCGATCAGGTGTGAATGTCGCTGCAACCACAGTGCGCGCGTATTCGACACAATCCCGCGACATTATCCGGAGTTGCGGATAAGGTACAGAGCTACTCCGCAATAACTCCCTATCGCCCGGTACAGGTTACAGCGTCCCTATCGGACGGACGTTGAAACGCAAGTATCTCATTTCTATCAAAATCAATGTGGCGTGCCGTTTCGCTGCTGTGGCTGTCCAGTCGCATCATTTTAACAAATTTTTCACCAATGAGAGCTCCTGCCGCTCGACTGTGAGTACGCGGTAAACAGTGCTTACGTCACGTCGATATGGCCAATCGCGGTCGCCTGTGGGAGTCGCCGCTTGTCCGAAAAGCTTTCGAGACGCTTCCTTGGCGCCGCTCCTATATCCCACGCTCAAGGAATGTGGAGTGGGCGATTCGCGGAGGTACATTCGTTGCTAGCAATGTTGCCCATGACGCTTTTGTGAGCCCAGGGCGACACGGTCGAGGGGGAAACAGCGTTATTCACTTTGGAGAGAGATTCTGCATGCCTCGCAGTGGCCTGCCGGAAATGGAGCCTGCCTGTCGGGCAGCATCAAAGCCATGCCGCTGGAGACCGGCCTGGTGGAACTAGAACCTCCTGCGGTACTGCAGGATGTAAAATTCGACCCTCGAGCAAACGCGTTGCTGGATTCACGCCACCGGCTCTCTGATTAAATTATCATACGAAACTCTGTCCGCAAAAATTATTTGCAGTTAACACAACGCAGTACATTCCTCATTGCCAATCCCTTAGCCATCTCTGTTAGCATAGCGCGTTGAACTCCAAATTTGTTCAAATCCATGCTTGTACTTGTCGTTACTGTCCAAATTAATTATTCAAAAATGCATACTGACGATTGATGTGGGCGTTGCATTTCCAGTGCATGGCCCATATAGGATGCCACGTTGCAGAGTGATGTGCCAAATGTTGTCATAGGAAAGCTGGACAGGAGCAGAAATGATTAGCGAACAAGTTAATACATCAAACAGAAGATTTACTGAACTTCTATTTCTCCAAACATACGAAGACTCTTCACAAATGATGCAACAAGAAATAGAGTCCAGGCATAAGGCTCGTTATTGTAAGGCACGAACGATGGTGTCAGAGGGTCCTGTAGAGAAGTGACTCCACGTGCTAATGGGGCTGAGTGGCTGCCACCTTTCGTCCTAAACTGCGGCGTCAGAGGGCGCTTAAAGTACAGAGCTGCTGGAGGCGTGGCTCAGTGCGCCATTGGACCACCTGATCCCGCACAGCCGCTATCGGTGTCTAACGGGAACTTATTATTCCTTTACCAACTGCGATTTGCGGGTAGGGTGGTATCAGTATCTGATACCACGAAGTGACACCACTCAAGCTGGGAGAGTGAGTGCAAACATTCATACAGCTGACATGGCCACAGAGCCTAGTTTCTTTCGACTGAAAACACAGACTGAACGAAGAAACAATCGACCGTCCAGTCAGTTGTTAATACTGGTCGGTTGTTCCGTCACCTAAATGACGGACTAGAAACGGCCCTTCATGCTACACATGGATAATGGCGTACATTCTGATGGCTGTTGGGTCTGGAAGTTTACAGGTAGAGACCATAACACAGCATGGTCAGGTGACATGCACTTGAAGCTTATCGCCATCTTTTGGGCTTTGGGAAATATTCAGTAATTTGCACAACGGACGTGGGAGTAACATACTGACTGGTGGATCTGTTGGCTGTAGTTCGGTCACTACCAAACGAGTGGTGACGAGATGGACTCAACTCAACAGCATGATAAGAAGAGCAGACACAAGTTCTTCCAGAAGTTCTGTATCAGGGGCAGTCAAATGTAAACGAGACAGATGGAAAAAAGCAAGTAACTTGTTTACCGTTTCAAAAGTAATCGCCATAACTGACAACACACTTATCCCACTGTGAGACAAGAGGGTCAGTGCCTTCATGGAAAAATGTTTGTAGTTGCCTACCGAATTATGATTATACCCAGGCGTGCACCTCTTCGTTCAAATGGCTCTGAGCACTATGGGACTTGACATCTGAGATCATCGATCCTCTAGACTTATAACTACTTACACCTGACTAACCTAAGGACATCACACACATCCATGCCCGAGGCCGGATTCGAACCTGCGACCGTAGTAGCAGCACGGATCCGGACTGAAGCGCCTAGAACCTTTCGGCCACAGCGGTCGGCACTTCGTCCAAAGAAAAGCGACGACGCGCATACTGCCAAGGTTATTTAGACTACGCTGCAAAACTTTCGCTGGGAAGCCCTTACACAACATCCATACAGTCCCGATCCCTTCCCAAACGGTTTCCGTAGTTTTGGAGCTGTGAAGGACATTCATGGCTGTAGATTTACTTCGGACGAAGAACTTTACATCTGAGTAGAATTATTGTTCTGTAGGCAACTGCAAACATTTTTTCAGGAATTCATTCTTCACCTACATCTACAAATGGTTCAAATGGCTCTGAGCACTATGGGACTCAACTGCTGTGGTCATAAGTCCCCTAGAACTTAGAACTACTTAAACCTAACTAACCTAAGGACAGCACACAACATCCAGCCATCACGAGGCAGAGAAAATCCCTGACCCCGTCGGGAATCGAACCCGGGAACCCGGGCGTGCGAAGCGAGAACGCTACCGCACGACCACGAGATGCGGGCCCTACATCTCCAAATATACCCCATAAGCCACCGCACAATGCGTGGCGGACAGTTCCCTGTACCACTGCTAGTTATTTCCTTTCCTGTTCCACTCAGAAGTAGACCGAGGAAAATAGGACTCTACATTCCTTCATATGAGCCCTAATGTCTCGTATCCTATCTTCGTGGTCCTTACGTGAAACGTGCGTTGGCGGCAGAAGGATGGTTCTGCAGTCAGCTTCAAATGGCGGTTCCCTAAATTTTCTCAATAGTGTTCCTCTGAAAGAGGGTCGCCTTCCGTCCAAGGAATCGCATTTGAGTTCCCCAAGTCTCTCCGTAATACCTGCCTGACGTTCGAACCCACCAGTAACAAATCTAACAGCCCGGCTCTGAATACTTCGATGTCTTCTCTGATTTTGCCCCACAGTGGGATAAATGTATTAACAGCGATGGCGATTACTTATGAAATAATAAACACTTAACTTATTTTTTCCATCTGTCTCGTTTTCATCTGACTGTACCTTATACAATGATAAGATCTTAGATAAGATCTTAGGATTGTTCGACTGGCTCTGACGATAGGTAGATGACAAAAGCTGAGATCCACGTAGAAGTTTCGGCCAGAGTGTTATTACAAACCGTCAGAAACAGATTACTGGAAGCTGGGTGTAGATCTTGAGTTTACCGCTGACGCCGTATTATGGATAGTAGACACTTGCACGGCGAAGTGCTAAAGTGAACTAGCGCAGTGGCTTTCTGTAGTGCACAACAATAGGTCGCTTCTGTTAGTGGCGGTCTGATTGACACCAACAGTTATGGATGAATGCCGTTCTAGGGTTCGTCTGTGTCATGACAGTCCATATCCCCCACCAGAGCCCCCCTCTGCTTGCCCCTCCCCTTTCTCCATCTCCCCCCCCCCTTCCCCACGTTTGTTGTAAGAAAAATGCTCTAGTGGCAGGATTGTGGGTACAGGTCCTGATAGTATGTTTTCTCAAATTGCTCCATGAATTTCAAGATTTGGCAAATTGCCGTGATGGCAGGGAAAACGCCTGTTGGTGGGTGTATAGATTTTTTTTTTTCTAAGATGCGCTTAAAACAATGGTAAGTCCATTACTTTTTTATCATTTACGGAGAGCTCGCGTGTGTGTTACGTACAGCCGCTACCTACATACAGCCGGCCTTGGCCGCCACAGCCGTAAGTGGCAGCAGACAGCTGTGTAAATATTGTAGCTGGACGACATGACAGACTGCCGCCATCTCTTCCCGCCAAATCTCAGCGAACTGAAAGCTGTTGTCAATGTTGATTCCTAATGGGCAATACTACGTCCTCTGTCGAGCCATTGCAAGCAGTAGTCTGGTCGAATACAGTATTGACAGCAGCCGGCCGCGGTGGTCTAGCGGTTCTAGGCGCTCAGTCCGGAACTGCGCGACTGCTACGGTCGCAGGTTCGAATCCTGCCTCGGGAATGAATGTGTGTGATGTCCTTAGGTTAGTTAGGTTTAAGTAGTTCTAAGTTCTAGGGGACTGAAGACCACAGATGTTAAGTCCCATAGTGCTCAGAGCCATTTGAACCAATTTTTTAGTATTGACAGCAGCATAAATATTGCGTGGGGTTGGGTGGCGGATTACGAGGGTAATCCCAAAAGTTAGATCTCCTACTTTTTTATAAGTACATAGACCCTTTTTTTTCTACAATGGTTTCCATCAGTTTGCAGCTTGAACATTTAGCTATTTTTCGACATAATCACCATTTCTGTCGATGCATTTTTGTAGACGCTGTGGCAGTTTTTGTATGCCCATGTCATACCAGCTCGCCGCCATGCTGTTCAGAAAGTTATGAACCTCTTCTTTCACCTCATCGACGGAGCTGAATCGCTGGGACCACAATAAACGCTGACAGGTACTGTGAGACTCTGAAAAAACTCAAACTGGCAATTCAGAACCGGAGAAGAGGAACGTTGAGCAAGGGCGTACACATTCTCCACGACAAGGCTCGCCCACACATCGCTCGGCAAACCATTGCTCTCCTGCAACAATTTCAGTGGAACATAATCACCCACCCACCCTATAGTCCTGACTTGGCGCCCAGTGACTATCACCTGTCCCCTGAGTTAAAAGAACATTTGACCGGAAAGCGATTCAGCTCCGACGACGAGGTGAAAGAAGAGGTTCATAACTTTCTGAACAGCATGGCGGCGAGCTGGTACGACATCAAAAACTGCCACAGCGTCTACAAAAATACATCGACAGAAATGGTGATTATGTCGAAAAATAGCTAAACGTTCAAGTCGTAAACTGATGTCAACCATTGTAGAAATAAACAGGTCTATGTACTTATAAAAAAATCGGAGACCTTACTTTTGGTATTACCCTCGTATTTAAGCAGTTATTATTATCTTCAGCATTACTAATAGTTCTTGACTTGTAACGTAAGTCCAATCAAAGCAATGAATCATGCGGCCAGATGTGTCCGTTATATAGCTGTTTCACCCCCAAGGGTAGAGCTCATTTACCAGAGGATATAAACTTACGTATCCGCTTTTCAAGTTCGCGATAGATCGTAAACGCGCACTGTAATACACGCAGTGAAGTAAGCGACACATTCGCCTCGCGTTAATGGCTATGCGAATGAGGCTCTCACCAACTGCACCCGCGATGGTAGGCCTTTAGAGAAGTTTTCCCCTCGGTACCTGCTGCAGCGCTACTCACTGTGATGCAGAAACGACTATAAAAGGTTCTAGGGACGCTCAAAAAGTAATGCCGCATTTTCGTCCAATTTCGGTTGAAAAAATGCAGAACTTGTTATGGGACATCGTGGAACAATCCCGCTTTAGCCCCTATGGTTTCATGAGGTTGCAATCGATGGCGGCGCTATACGTAGCCTTTAGAATGGCATCCGTAACGGAGGTGCGTTCCAAGCAGAGAGTTGTCACTGACTTTCTTTTGGCAGAGAACCAGAGCGTCGCAATAGCCATAGACGCTTGCAGAATGTCTCCGGTGACGTGGCAGTGATCAAAAGCGCGGATAGTAATTGGGCGAGGTGTCTGTCATGATTGTAACGAGGTCGCGCAAACCTGTCCGATATCCGTGTGGTGGTCGGCCGCACACAGCTGTGTCTCCTGCAATGCTGGAACATGTCGACACTGTCATTCGAGGTGATCGACGGATCTCAGTCAAACACTTTGCTATACAATTTTACGTATCTGTTGCTAGTGCTAACACTTTCATACGTCCACCAATTGTGGTACTCAAAGCTGTGTGCCCAGTGAGTTTCTCGCCGCCTAACTGAAGACCATAACGAGCAACAAGGTTGCTTGCGCGGTAACGAGGTTGGTCATGACAATTTTTTGTCGAACATCGTCTCAGGCGATGAAATATAGCTCCGTCAGTCCGAACCGGAAACAAAACGGCAATCCATGGAGTGCCAGCACACCACCTCTCCTCCGAAAAAAAGTTGAAGGACACACCTCCGGCCGGGAAAGTCATGGCGATAGTCGTCTGGGACTCTGGAGCGGTTATTCTGTTCGATGTCCTGCCTTATGGTGCAACGATCAGCTCTGAAGTATTTTGCGCTACCCTCAGAAAATAGAAGAAACGACTTCAGCGTGTTCGTCGCCACAACGGACTTCTTACCACAAGTCTGCTCACCCGGGAGGAGCTCATAAAACTTCATTTGACTGTTCTTCCTTATCCATCCTGTAGCCAGGGTCTCAAACATTCCGACTTCCATCTTTTTGGGGCAGTGGCGGGAACAGTCTATGGGAAACAGTACGTGGATGACGCGGAGGTTATTAACAGAGCAAGACGATGGCTCCGACGTCGACCAGTACAGTGGTACCATTCAGGCATACTGGCCCTCCCAGTAAAATGTCGTAAGGCCGTTGCACTGAAAGGAGATTACGTTGAAAGGTATGGTTTTGTAGCCAAAAGAGTGGGGTATAGTGTGGTACACTGAAATCCTAAATAAAACCAACCTGCTTTCAGAAAATAATGTGTTGCGTTACTTATCGAACGCATCTCGTACGTCTCTCACTGCATGCTAATTACATGCAAGGGCCGGCCCTGTGGCCGAGCGGTTCTAGGCGCTTCAGTCCGGAACCGCGCGACCACTGCGGTCGCAGGTTCGAATCCTGCCTTGGCATGGATGTGTATGATGTCCTTAGGTTAGTTAGGTTTAAGTAGTTCTAAGTTCTAGGGGACTGATGACCTCAGCTGTTAAGTCCCATAGTGCTCAGAGCCATTTGAACCATTTGAACCTCCTCGATACTGGTCTCTTTCCCCAATGTTCGGGTCTCGAAATCTTGTTCCACGTTCCATTCAGACGCGAATCCTTCAAGAATCACTCTACAGTCCAAATCGGACTCATGTGTGGAAAGAACATTGGTCCGTTGTTCGACCGCCCAGGTGGCGTGCTGACGGCTCCGCTCTAGACATTTCCTTCTGTGAAGACACGTCAGAGGTACACATACACCAGGTCAGGCAATGAAGGCCGATCTGCAGAAGCGATCTTACTCGTAGTAAGCGACTCACTTCTCAGAGAGCTCGACCGTAAGGGTACACATAGCTATGTTTTTCTTAGAAATGCCATTCTTATTTAGTACCGCGTTTAATGGAAAGGCATAACAATCACTGTATCTTGTCAACAAATGGTTCAAATGGCTCTAAGCGCGATGGGACAATATCTGAGGTCATCAGTCCCATAGATTTAGAACTACTTAAACCCAACTACCCTAAGGACATCACACACATCCATCACCGAGGCAGGATTCTAACCTGCGACCGTAGCAGCAGCGCATTTCCGGACTGAAGCGCCTAGAGCCGCTCGGCCACAACGGCCGGCTATCTTGTCAACACTTCTGGCGCTGAAGGCAATACTGAATATATTACGTTTGGTTATACCGCGAGAATTGCTTGTGATCGTGAAGATGTTCGGAGTGGATAAAGTGGGTGAAGAATTTAATACCAAACTATGAATATGACATTGAAGATGACCACTTCACTCACTTTCTGGGCTAAGACTTAGACCAGGTGTTAACAAATATCACCCAAGGACTGCTAAGTTAAATACATGAAATGTATTCGCAATTGCGAATATGGACAGCCATCAGCTGTAGAATGGAATGACGATAATGAAAATACACTACTGGCCATTAAAACTGCTACACCACGAAGATGACGTGCTACAGACACGAAATTTAACCGACAGGAAGAACATGCTGTGATATGCAAATGTTTAGCTTTTAGCTTTTCAGAGCATTCACACAAAGTTGGCGCCGGTGGCGACAGCTACAACGTGCTGACATGAAGAAAGTTTCCAATCGATTTCTCATACACAAACGGCAGTTGACCGGCGTTGCCTGGTGAAACGTTGTTGGGATGCCTCCTGTTAGGAGGAGAAAAGCGTACCATTACGTTTCCGACTTTGATAAAGGTCGGATTGTAGCCTATCGCGACTGCGGTTTATCGTATCGCGACATTGCTGCTCGCGTTGGTCGAGATCCAATGACTGTTAGCAGATATGGAATCGGTGGGTTCAGGAGGTAATACGGAACGCCGTGCTGGATCCCAACGACCTCATATCACTAGCAGTCGAGATGACAGGCATCTTATCCGCATGGCTGTAACGGATCGTGCAGCCACGTCTCGATCCCTGAATCAACAGATGGAGACGTTTGCGAGACAACAACCATCTGCACGAACAGTTCGACGACGTTTGCAGTAGCATGGACTATCAGCTCGGAGACCATGGCTGCGGTTACCCTTGACGCTGCATCACAGACAGGAGCGCCTGCGATGGTGTACTCAACGAGGAACCTGGGTGCACGAAAGGCAAAACGTCATTTTTTTCGGATGAATCCAGGTTCTGTTTACACTATCATGATGGTCGCATCCGTGTTTGGCGACATCGCGGTGAACGCACATTGGAAGCGTGTATTCGTCATCGCCATACTGGCGTATCACCCGGCGTGATGGTATGAGGTGCCATTGGTTACACGTCTCGGTCACCTCTTGTTCGCATTGACGGCACTTTGAACAGTGGACGTTACATTTCAGATGTGTTACGACCCGTGGTTCTACCCTTTATTCGATCCCTGCGAAACCCTACATTTCAGCAGGATAATGCACGACCGCATGCTGCAGGTCCTGTACGGGCCTTTCTGGATACAGAAAATGTTCGACTGCTGCCCTGGCCAGCACATTCTCCAGATCTCTCACCAATTGAAAACGTCTGGTCAATGGTGGCCGAGCAACTGGCTCGTCACAATACGCCAGTCACTACTCTTAATGAACTGTGGTATCGTGTTGATGCTGTATGGGCAGCTGTACCTGTACACGCCATCCAAGCTCTGACTTAATGCCCAGGCGTGTCAAGGCCGTTACTACGGCCGGAGATGGTTGTTCTGGGTACTGATTTGTCAGGAGCTATGCACCCAAATTGCGTGAAAATGTAATCACATGTCAGTTCTAGTATAATATATGTGTCCAATGAATACCCATTTATCATCTGCATTTCTTCTTGGTGTAGCAATTTTAATGGCCAGTAGTGTATGTGCCGCAATGGGACTCGCGGATTTTCCGCTTATCGCGAGCGGTCGCCTTACCGTTTGGATATCCGACCACGATTCTCAACCAGACGCAAACTTCCATATGTCATCAACCATGTATCTACAACCTGTTCTCGCGATAAGCGGGAAATCCGGGTTTGAGTCCTGTCCAGAACAAATTTTCATTGTCGGCGTCCCATTATACAGCTGATGGACTACTAAGTTAAATACTTGAGATATATTCGCAGTTGCGAACATAGACAACCATCAGCTGTATAATGGAATGACGGCAACGAAAATATGTGCCGGATTGGGACTCGAACCCGGATTCCATTATACAACTGATGGTTGTCCATATTCGCAACAGCGAATACATTTCATGTATTTCATAACGGTTGTAGTCGTCGCAGTGGCTGTTCATTCGGACATGCATGTACGTCCGAAGGAACGTTGCATCCGTTCACGCTCATTTCTTGGTACCAATTAACATCAAATATGTCCCATCTATTGTCCTCTCTACATATTTATGAACGATCTGCTAACCGAGCGTTAGAGGTAAGGAAGGAAATTAATATTTAACATCCTGTCGGCAACGAGGTCATTAGAGGCATGGCACAAGCTCGGGTTGTCCCTTTCAAAGGAACCGTCCCGCTGAGAATTAGAGCAAGGATCCGGCAGGTATCAATGCAGACAAAGACGATTTTTAGGTGTCGTTTATTGGCCATGCAGGCTTTCCGTTCCTGTTCTGTTCTGTGAGACAAACTCGCTCATAGTCCTCACAGAGTTACGAGCACGTATCTTGTAGCACATCTACATGCAGTTGTTTTATGTCGTACGACGGGCAGAATACTGCAAAATGGTTGCTCTCCGAGCTTTATGTGCTTGCAGAGGAAGTCGAAGATACCATAAGTTCTCTCGGAATATGAATCGGAATGAGTGCCATAATTGTATAACGATATACACGGTCCACTCACATTGGTCACCAGCAATGTTCGACGTCAACAAGCAATAACCATTCACATACGGCAGGTCGTAACACTACCAGTGGAGGGTGTGTAAAGTTGTCGGTAGGACGCGGAAAACAGTGTAGTCGTCGTAATGTGGAAAGGCAACGATTATGATGCCCAAAAGCTCATAATCATTGGTTTTCGCGCCAAGAGCGGAAGTATATCCGAAAGGGCTGTTTGTAAAGTGACTGCGTGCTGCCATGGTTAAAGTACACTATCAACGGAAAATGAGGCTGTGTACAACCAGCGCCGTGGTAACTGTGGCGCACCACGGGCCACAGATGACAGGGGTGAATGACAACTGCGGAGATGTGTATGGGCGAAAAGAAGCGCAGCTGTTGAACAACTGACTGACCGAATCACTCCTAGACACTATGGTCCTCTGAGGACCTTGGCCTCCTCAATCACAAATTTCCAGTTGTCTCGGTCTTCAGCACGCCTGCTCCACCTCCTCACTCCCACTGCTCTCAGGTCGGCTTCCACATCTTCCAGCCATCTCACACGCGGTGAGGATGTCCCATCATCATCTTCTTCGGGAGCCTTTCATCTGTCATACGCTGGACATGTCGTAACCATCTTAGCCTTCCCATTTTGATTTAGGTCACCAAATCAGGCTCTTTTTACAGAGCCCTTATTTCTTCTTCATTAGTCCTAATTCTCAATATCTCACCTTCTTTTACATGACCAAAAATTTTCCTCAGCACTTTCCTTTCCCACACATTTAGTTTCTTCTCCAAAGCCTCCGTCAGTATCCATGCCTCGCTGCCATACATAAGAACTGGTTTGATCACTGTTTTGTAGAGTGTCAGCTTTAGTTTCCTGCTTAGGTTCTCAATTTTGAGCATGGTATACAGTGCTCTATATGATCTGTCGGCAGCCTTAATTCGGTTTGTTACATCTGCCTCCACTTTGTTTTCTGATGTTATTATTGAGCCAAGATAAATAAAGCTATCTACACTTTCAAAGTTGTACCTTCTAACTGTAGATCTCTCTCACTTACCATAGATTTTGTCTCACTAATTTCTAAACCAAGGTTCTTGGCAGCGGCTTCAAACTCTTTGAAGGCTGATGTGAGCGCCCCCGTACTTCTAGCACTTATTACTACATCATCTGCATGGGCTAAGATTTACAGAAGTCTATTGTAAATATTGCCTCCTGGGTTTGTGGTTATTGATCTTACTGCGTTCTCTAATACCAGATTGAACAGTACTAGGGAAAGTGGGTGTCACTGTCTTAGTCCTTCTTCCGTTGGGAACGATCTCTACAGACATCCCTGAACTTTAACCTGGCTTTTGCTGTTTTCCAGGGTCATCTTAGTTAATTTTATTAGCTTCTTAGGAAATTTGAATGTCTGCATTTTTTCCCACAGTGCTGATCTTTCAACTCTGTCATAGGCCTGTTTAAAGTCCATAAAGAGATGGTCTAATCTTGCATTATATTCGTAAGTCTTCTCCAGCATCATACGGACTGTAAAGATGGTCAGCTGTAGCCCTCCCAGCTCTAAAACCTGCCTGGTACTCGAGTAGAATTTTTCTGCTCTTCTGCTTACTCTCCTTGTTATAGCCGTAGAAAGGATTTTGTAGACGATACTAAGCAGATATATTCCTTGGTAGTTCTTACACTGCATGCGTGATCCTTTTTTATGTATAGGGCAGATGATTGCTAACGTCCAGTCCTCTGGCATTTTGTCTGTGTCCCAAGCCATTGTAATTATTTTATGTATCCTCCGTACTAATATTTCACCTCCGTGTTTTATCATCTCCGCCGTTACCAGGTAGTGTCCAGGAGATTTGTTATTCCCAAGTTGCTTTATAATCATTCTTAGCTCTTCTTACGATGGTTGTTCTGTATCCACTGCATCATCATCTCCATCCATCTTTGGTTCTTCTTCAGTTTTTTCTCTAGCCCCTCCACTTATCTCTTCACTTATATGTGTCTGTTTGACAGTAACACTTCAAAATGTTGTGCCCATGTTTCTATTATTTTTTGCTTACCAACTATCAAACAGCCTGTCTCATCTTTCCGCATGTCCATCCTTGGCTGATATCCTCTCTTTATTTGTCCCACCCCATCAAAGTATTTCCTCCCCTGCTTATTTTCGAAGTTCTTCTGTATTTCATCCATCCTTTTACTTTCCTCTACTGTCTTTTTAATCCGCTCTAAATTCCTAGCTAGCCTTCTCTTCTCTCATTTCGTGTTGGTCTCTGTAACATTCTTTGTCGAGCTTGATTCCTCTCAACTAGCACACTTGACATCTCATCAAACCATCTTTTCTTTTCTGTTTTCCTCTTTCTCCAAGTACTTCTTGAGCTGTTATATTTAAAGTTACCCTAGTTTCCTCCCGTAGTACGTTAATATCCTTTCCCTCCATCCCACCGGTCTTTTGCAACTTCTCTTGCACTTTGTTCCTATACTCTTCCTTTTTCATTTGATCTTTGAGCATCTCCACAATGTAGACCTTACTTTTCTCCAACCAAGCCCTTCTGGCTTGAACTGCAATCCTTTATAAGGTTTTAATTCTTACCAAAACATGGTCGAGTCAATATCTGCTCCTCGGCGGCTAATCACATCCAAAATATCTGAGTCATGCCGTACATCTAGTAGCACATGATCTATTTGATTTCTCGTCAGCCCACCTTGTGATATCCAAGTCTCCTTATGAATGTCTTTGTGTGAGAAACACATGCTTTTAATCACCAGTCCTTTGCTAAAAGCAAGTTCAATCAGTTTCCAACCATTGTTATTTGATTCCAGGTGTTCACTATGAAGACCCGCCATCGGTTGGTTCTCTTTCCCTTTACCTACTTTAGCATTACAATCCCCCAGTATAATCTTGACATCATACTTTGGCAGCTTATCGTATACTTGCTCCAATTTCTGATAAAATTCTTCTTTCTCTTCTTCAGCTGCATCTTCCGTTGGGGCATGCACACTAATCAGCGACAAGTTGGAGAATTTTCCCTTCAGCCTCAGTCGACATAATCTGGGATTTATTGTTTCATATTCCATCATGACGTGACTGACGGACTTCTTTACCATAAAACCTGTTCCCAATCCATTTTCTTCTTTCCCGCTATTGATCAAGGTATAAAGCTGGAGATCAACCACCACTGTTTGTTTCCATCTTATCTCTTGCACTACTGAAACATCAATTCGGTACCTCAATAATTCCTCCTCGAGCTTCCTACTGGCTCCCACTTGGAAAATACTTCTTGCATTCCATGCTCCGATATTCCAAAATCGTTGCCGTTTGACGTGCCTTGGTTGTCGTAAGTTGGAGACAGTTTGTTTCTCTCTGTGAATTGGTTGCTGAACAATGAGGTTTTTGCCGATATGCGGTTGTTAGGCCCATGATCAACCCCCAACCTGGAGGACCTGGATTTGTATCGGGTTTCCTCCCTTAGGGAGACTGGCTTCACCACGCCTCTAGAGCCCTCCCTGCCCTATGTTGTAGGGAATTGAAAATGACATGGAAAAAGGATAGGCTTAGGATAGGATAGGATAGGAAACATGATTGATAGGTCATTGTGGGACACACTTGGTCTGGCTCCTCCCCTTTGGCCTGTCTGGCATGGGTGACCCTGCTGATAGCTACGCTACCGCCACCATAGCCGTCCGGATCCAGAGCACACACGGACAGTACTATGTTAAGGTGGTGTCCCCTGAGGAGGGTTGAACAACTGACCACCCACATAAACCAAGGACATACCAGCAGTGTCCCCCCAATGAGCGTTCAGCGAACGTTGCTGCGTATGGGCCTCCGCAGCAAGCCCTTGGTTCATACACTCGTGCTGATTGATGTTCATCAGCGACGAAGTCTGGAATTCGCACTCCAATACCATAACTGGACGTGCACTGAGTGGCGACAGGTGGTCTTTTCAGATGAATCACGTTAAAAAATATGCTTCTTCGGACAGATGGCAAAACCTCAGTGAACCCTGGAACAATCGCCGGAAGAGTCCATGGCGGAGAAAGGGGCATTATGGTTTGGGTAATGATCTCATCTCTCTGAAAGGCACGATGGATGGACACAAGTATGCACATATCCTTGGGGACCATGTCCATCCCTATACACACGGTAATTTTCCTCAGGCCGGCCCTGTGGCCGTGCGGTTCTAGGCGCTTCAGTCTGGAACCGCGTGACCGCTACGGTCGCAGGTTCGAATCCTGCCTCGGGCATGGATGTGTGTGATGTCCTTAGGTTAGTTAGGTTTAACTAGTTCTAAGTTCTAGGGGACTGATGACCACAGATGTTAAGTCCCATAGTGCTCAGAGCTATTTGAACCATTTTGAATTTTCCTCAGTGTGATGGCATCTACCAGCAGGATAATGCAATGTGTCTTACGGGTCGCAGAGTACGTGCGTAGTTCGAAGAGCACCAGGACGAGGTTACTATACTCCACTGGCACCAAGCTCCCACAATTTAAAGTCTATCGAGAATCTGTGGGACCGCCTCTATCGGGCTGTTTGCACCATGGATGCTCAACCAAGAAACCTGGCGCATTTGGCCACAGCGCTGGAGTTGGCATCGCTCCACATGCCTGTCGGTACCTTCCAGAACCCCAATGGCTCACAACGGCCAGCGCTGCAAAAGGTGCTTATTCACTCTTCTCAAAGTTGGTCACATTAATGTGACTGTACAGTGTGTTTTACGATCTACATGGGGTCGCATTCAGTCTTACTGGCTCCCATCATAGTTACTATTCTTCTTTTCGCATCTCAAAGTACTGGGTGATCAAAAAGTCAGTAAAAATTTGAAAACTGAATAAATAATGGAATAATGTAGATAGAGAGGTAGAAATTGACGCACATGCTTGGAATGACATGGGGTTTTATTAGAACAAAAAAAAAATACAAACGTTCAAAAAATGTCTGACAGATGGCGCTTCATCTGATCAGATTAGCAATAATTAGCATAACAAAGTAAGACAAAGCAAAGGTGATGTTCTTTACAGGAAACGTTCAATATGTCCACTATCATTCCTCAACAATAGCTGTAGTCGAGGAATAATGTTGTGAACAGCACTGTAAAGCATGTCTGGAGTTATGGTGAGACACTGGCGTCGGATGTTGTCTTTCAGCATCCCTAGAGATGTCGGTCGATCGCGATACACTTGCGACTTCGGTAACCCCAAAGCCAATAATCGCACGGACTCAGGTCTGGGGCCCTGGGGGGCCAAGTATGACGAAAGTGGCGGCTGAGCATACGATCATCACCAAACGACACGCGCAAGAGATCTCTCACGCGTCTAGCAATATGGGGTGTTTTTTTTCGGTTCTAATAAAACCCCATGTCATTCCAAGCATATGTGTCAATTTTTCCTCTCTATCTACATTATTCCATGGTTTATTAAGTTTTCAAATTTATACTGACTTTTTGGTCACCCGGTACATTTGTTGATGAGAACGAAGCGGCTGGTGTCCTGCCAACGTTCATTGAGAGCTATATTTTATTTACATAAGTAATATTGCGCTATGGCTCTTAGATTAGTGCAAGTATCATTTCAAAAGTTTCTTTGACTTTGTGTAAGGAGGATATGCATCTCTCACGTCCTGATGATGCCAGATTTTACGTAAGGGTGCAAATATCTGGATTCACGGGACGCACTCCTCTAAACAGTGCTCTGCATATCAAGTAAACTTATAGCGGATGTGGGGCGTGTGTGTGTACAGTGGCTGAAGTAGAAATTTGACGGAGGCTTAGTGCCGATATATATGTTCCTTAAAGTGCGCAACACAGTGTGCGCTATAGCGAATAGGAAAATACGCGTATGGTGAGACCATCCACAAAGTGCTAGTGACAATCGCACGCACAGAGAGCAGGCTATCATGGGATCGAGTGCTAAAAGCGAATCCGAAAAAATAGCTCTGAGCACTATGGGACTTAACCTCTGAGGTCATCAGTCCCCTAGAACTTAGAACTACTTAAACCTAACTAACCTAAGAACATCACACACATCCATGCCCGAGGCAGGATTCGAACCTGCGACCGTAGCGGTCGCTCAGTTCCAGACTGTAGCGCCTAGAACCTCACGGTCACTACGGCCGGCAAAAGCGAATCCGCAGTGCTTGCTTTCACTGCGGTCGCTGCATTATATGCCATAGCAGTGAACAATGCGGAAATAATAAAATGGTCACTGCGGGACGTGGGTGGGAAGATAGGAACAACGCTAGGTTTAAGAATACCGGGAAACTACGGTTACTGAAGACGGATGCGAACGCTAGACGTCACGCTACGCTGTGTAGTTCCTCAGCAGGCAAACCTGTTTGTGTAATGGCAGAGGGCAGCCGCAAGCGATGAGGCCGGAAAGTTTTCCTCGTTGCGAGAAGTGAAGTAGTGGCAAAAATATGTGCTCAACAGGGTTCGGATTCCGTAGCTACATTGTGTGAGCGTCGATAATGTCAGTTTCAAGTGACCAGGGTGGTCCAGAGAATATTCATCGTGTTGACGCAATTTTGTATTATTTTGTCATTATGACGTATTGAGATTTAGGGATGTCATGGTAGAAAGAAGGTAGTGTCTAGTCGACGACAAGATTTTGCAGGATGAGCAGTATTTCTTCAGGACAGGGATGCAAAAGGGACTCTGTTGGCTTATCGTTAGGGCCAGCTCGTCCCGAAACAAGAATAACCAATAGCACTTCTGGGTAGCGAGAGCCAGTAGGATTGCTTCGTTTCGCAGGAGCTGGTCTGGCGTAGACATTTTTATCTTTGTTGTCCTATGGGTGATGTGGCAGACATTACGAAAGCACAATTATTACATGTAAAACATTAAGGGAACAATATTTCAACAAATGATTCTTGGATTAGCATGTTTCGGAAAAAGGAGAGGGAAATAAAACTTGGTCCATATTTTGAATATGTGTGTGCTCGTGTTACTGGATTCTGCTTCTGGAACACGGACGTATGGTAAAGATTCACCGAAAACCATTTTGTAATTTGTAGCAGTCAGTGTGCTGAATACTTGTCTTGGGGAATAGTGTTATTTGCTGTAACTAAGTGTATAGTTTCTCCTTAAATGATCATTTGGCGAGACGAAAAACGTGAAGTGCGGAAATTATGGTACAAATCACCGTCGGACACCATAACCTCAAAGCCGGCCGGGGTGGCCCGCGATTCTACGCGATACAGTCTGGAACCGCGCGACCGCTACGGTCGCAGGTTCGAATCCTGCCTCGGGCATGGATGTGTGTGATGTCCTTAGGTTTAAGTAGTTCTAAGTTCTAGGGGACTGATAACCTCAGAAGTTAAGTCCCATAGTGCTCAGAGCCATCTGAATCATAACCTCAATGTAATTTCTGTATTTTCCACGAAGCTCATTACCCACTGTGTGTTCTTTGTCTTGACCGCTGAATTTATGAAAGTGTTGTTAGCGATTCGTTCCCAACTAGATATCTGTGACAAGCATCAGTTTAACCTGTGCTCCTACGTTCCTGCCTAACCACAGCCTCGACAAACGCGACATTTTCGGAATAAATAGCAAAGTATTCGTAACAAGCTAGAATACAAATATCGTCGCTCACGTTTCACTTGCAGGAGTTTCGTTTTTTAATCAGACTGATCAAAAATCGAAGAAATTCGTTCCTGAGATAGCATGCTTTTATATGTCAATAACATTGAATACTGCAGAACATACTTCTATTACATGAATAATAAAGAACCAGAATCTGCTAGAAACGTGAAAATGGGAAAAAAGTATATAAGCTTGTAGCAGGACGCAAACGTACTTCCTCCGGCAACGTAACCACATTTCTCTAACTACAAGACCACGCCCTTCACATACAACTGTCTGTATTAGTATCGTTTACCTTAGGATCTACTGAAGACTTTTTTACTGCTGATGTCGTTAATTGAGATTTAATTCCAACAAATCGTACCAAAAGTGGCGTTTCTGTTAAATCATCAACGCGCGCCAGTCTTGAAACTGCACGTTGTCATAACATGCAATCTACAAAAAAGAAACAAGAAAATAGATGAAATCCAATATGGAGTCTCCAAAGGAGCAAGCGAGGGACGTCACGTGACGCCAAGCGAATCCTGCGATTGCTGTTGGTTATTCTAGTTTCGGGCCGGGCTATCCCTAATGGTAAGTCTCGGTTGCGGCCTATTCGGTGGAACGGTTCTGGCGTTCGCCGTAAGTCGGTTGGGTTTGCGACGGAAACTCGAATCTGGAAATCTGGAGTGGGATTTGATATCGGATCCTCTCGAATACGAGTCTTTTGTGCTACCCATTGCACCACCTCACTCAGAAGTAGCAATATAGAGAGTATTTCCGAACTATTGATGCCATTTTAGCACACCATATCTTCCACGTAAATGAAAGTAGAAACTTGGGTAAATTTTAACTTACTCGTAGCACAAAAAAGTTTTATTTTTGAAAGAACCACCAGATTTTACAAGGCTATGTCTTTTGCTGTTTACAGAATAAAACGCTCTAAAAAGTTAAACAAGAGCGCACCACGAAGGAATTCTCCTCCGAATGGGACGGAAATCGGTAGATGTGATGTACATTTACAGGCAAACAAATGATTACAGTTTTAGAAAAAACTGGATGATTTATTCAAGAGAAAGAGCTTCGCAAATTGAGCAAGCCATTAACGCGTTAGTCTACCTCTGACCCTTACGCAAGCAGTGATTGGGCTTGGCATTGATTGATATACTTTTGGATGTACTCCTGAGGGACATCGTGCCAAATTCTGTACAACTGGCGAGTTAGGTCGTCAAAATCCCGAACTGGTTATAGGGACCTGCCCACAATTTTCCAAAAGATCCGGCAACCTTGGTGGCCAAGGTAGTGTTTAGCAAGCACGTAGATAAGCTGTCCAGGCACCGAAAATGACAACGAAAGGTATCCTGTTATGAGAAGAAGTGTCACCCCAGATCATCACTCCTAGTTTGGGCCGTAAGGCGAGCGACAGTCAGATTGGTATCCCACTGCTGTCGAGGGCGTCTCCAGACACGTCCTCGGCCTGGAGTCTCGTTGACTGGAGTACAATTGTCTTCAGTGATGAGTCCCACTTCGAACTGAGCTCCGATGACCAGCGAAGACATGTCTGAGAAGCCCTGGACAGCGGTGGGATAACAATCTGACTGTCGCCCGACATACGGCCCGACAGCCAGGAGGGATGGTCTGAGGTGCCTTTCTTTTCGTAGCAGGACTTCTTTGGTTGCCATCCGCGTCACACTTACATCACAACGGTACACTGACGATATTCTATGTCCCGTTTTGTTGCCCTTCATGGCAGGCCTTCCTGGGCTTATATTTCAGGAAGATAATGCTCGCCCGCACACAGCGAGAGTTTTTTGCTTGTCCTCGTGCTTGATAAACCATAGCTTGGCCAGCAAGGTAACTAAATTCCTCCCGATTGATAACCTTTGGAGAATTATGGGCAGGGCCCTGCAACCAGCTTGAGATTTTGACGATCTAACGCGCCAATTGTACAGAATTTCGCGCGATATCCCTCAGGAAGACATCCAAGAATTTTACCAAACAAAGCCAAGGCGAATGACGGCATACATAAGGACCAGAGGTGAACCAACGCGTTATTGACTTGCTAACTTTGTGAAGCTCTTTCTCTTTAAGAAATAATCCAATTTTTCTGAAAGTGTAATCATTTGGTTGTCTGTACATGTACATCACATTCAGGTAATTCCTTCGCGGTGGATCTTTTTCTTTTTGTCGTAGAATGTATATTGTCGATCTAGCCTGAAGCTCCACGTGGCTGTTCGCAGACGTTACAGTTGTCGATGGGAAAGTAGCAACACGTAAGGAGTGGATTACACAACACTTGTAATATCGATTCTTGAGTACTGCTCATCAGTCTGGGGCTCTCACCAGTTTGGGTTAATAGAAGAGACAGAGGAGATCCAACGAAAAGCGGCACGTTTCGTCGCGGATTGCTTAGTAAGTGTTACGGATATGGTCAAAAAACTCCGAAGGCAGATACTGCAAGACAGGTATTAGTTACCATGCAAAGGTGGTTGATGAGAGATCACATTCCGAGAAGAGTAGAGCAACAAATTGTTTCCACCCCCGTACGTCTGTAGTCTGTAGTCATGGTACGCATTCAAATCTCCATGTCACAGTACTAGGAACACGACAACAATGCATTATCATACGACAAAGTAGTTAGGTGGCACAGACGCGTCCAGTGTGGTCGAAAAAGACTGAATGACGAAGAAATAAGTGGCAAACCATCTCTCTGTGAAGAATCGGGAAACTCAAGATATGTGAAGGCAATGGTGTCTGAAGACAGGCATATCATAATATAACAGTCGTAGCGATAGTGGATAACTGGTAACTACCCATGGAATAACATGTTGTTTTGTAGGGCGGGCAACCACAGCCAAACTTCGACATTTTTTCAAAGAAAACTCCGCACTGGCTATATGATGATTTTTATTAAATCTGCGACCGGTTTCGCACCACTTATCGGTGCATCCTCAGGCAATCTGTACAAAAAATAATATAAGAAGAGCTCGTTTAAACTATCCGATCCTCCAATTCTGAGGTGTAAATTAAACTTTTAAATAGCCAGTTTTTTTTTTTTTTTTTTAAATTTGCACCTCATAATTGGGGAATCGAATATATGAGCTCTTATTATATTATAAAATGTAGTTCATAATTCTGTATAACCATACGTAATTCATTCCAGCTGCACGAGATACCGATAACTGCTTAACAAATAAGAAACTATACCTCTCAAAAGTTTCAGTGTGAGTAAATAGTAGCTGTAAAAAATATCAGCTTTCATACTCGATGATGTAAACGACGAGAACAAGTCTGCAGTTCTGAATACGTACCCTTGTGGTGCTAGAACAGACTTACACATTAGACGTATCGTGTAATCGCGCTTATGAAAAAGCTGGCAGTTCCAGACTTGTAGCCGCGCAGGATTAGCCGAGCGGTCTGAGGTGCTGCAGTCATGGACTGGGCGGCTGGTCCCGGCGGAGGTTCGACTCCTCCCTCGGGCATGGGTGTGTGTGTTTGTCCTTGGGATAATTTAGGTTAAGTAGTGTGTAAGCTTGGGGACTGATGACCTTAGCAGTTAAGTCCCATAAGGTTTCACACACATTTGAACATTTTTTGAACCAGACTTGTACACTCGTGGCGCTGCTGCAGACTATTGTACGATAGGTGTGTCATGTAATATCAGATTAAGTGCTACCGTGGCTGTGTATTGCACAGGCGGTTGCCTGGCTGGCGACGCATCGCGCACAAGCAGTCGAGTGCGCACAGAATCATGTGGCCAGTAGATGCGCAGTTGGCTGGGCAAGCATTGGGAGTGCTGGTGGGGGTCGCAGGCGAGCCGTCAACACGCTGGAGGGGAAATGCGCACAGGGAAGGAAGTGGTGTGCTAAACCGAACCTCACACTCATATATTTTGTAAATATTAAGTGGAGGCCCTCCACGCACACGTTTTCATGGTGACCATCCACAAAGATCTCCTGTCACCTCTGCTTTCATTAGCATCTAAAGAAAATTCCGCTGAAAACGCATCTAAAGCAGCTATTTATTTTCGCCTGACTTAACCATTGTAACTTTCAGAGAAGCTTCATGAGTGTCGAATTTTGGGTAAAACTTACATTTCTCTTG
Organism: Schistocerca nitens; assembly: GCF_023898315.1. Classification (NCBI taxonomy): domain Eukaryota; kingdom Metazoa; phylum Arthropoda; class Insecta; order Orthoptera; family Acrididae; genus Schistocerca; species Schistocerca nitens. The sequence goes on from NC_064619.1 coordinate 497,481,105, forward strand.
TTGCCCTTTCAAAATTTGGTTGTTTTGCCAAAACACGGACGAGTTTTTACAATATCATCTCATTAAAATGTTGGGCAGACGCAGCTGCGACAGAATACTGAAACAGTGGGTTATTAAGTTTCTTAAGTGAGGAAATGAGGACAAGTGTGGTCAATAGCTTATGAAAAAGCGCATCCTCAGTGCAAAAATAAAAGTGTAATATCTTCACTTATGTTGTTTCAGAATCCACAGCATTCTTGTTTCGCCAGCTATCGGTGGCCCTTAAAAATTACGTTCTGTCATAAAAAAAGCCTGCAGTTAGTGGAATAACATGATAGGTAATGAAGTTTTGCATAGTAACCATATGGGAAAATACTCTCCTATTTGAGTGTTATCATTTGGCAAAATCTCATTTCAATACCTCAAATCGTTTATGAAATATGAGGAATGTTCTGGATATTTAATTCTGCCATCTATCGCTGGTGTGCGCGATCGCATTTGAGTAGGTAACATAAAATCAGTTATCTCGAGATTGGTGACAGATAGAAACCTACACCAAACTCTAAAGAAAATTTCACTATGTAAGCTAAATTACGTATGCAACAGCATATGATGTAATATGCACCAAACGCAAAATCATAACGACCCTTATTTTTCACTGCAGACTTTTTCGAATTTCGAGCAGAGTCTTACTTAAGCGAAAATATCACAGTAACTATAGCCATTAACGAGATGATGGGCACTTCATCATGAAGCCGACATGTAAAGCTATAAGTAACGCAAAAATGTATTTTTTTTAACAAATAGTTTCTGTAAAATCGTTTGAGAAAGAAAGCAGGTAGTGCGCCCTGATTTATTTCAGTGCATCATGTCGCCTGCCAACCGAAAGCTGGCAAATTATGTGGGTCTCCCCTTCTGAACAAATGAATGATCTCGCCCAGCGCTTTAGACGAAAATTCGTCACTGCGCACCGTACTCTCTGCCTCTGCGGACTCCAGCATTAGCTGGAGGTTGCCAGTGGCTGCGCCACACCTTTGCTCTAGCTGATCTCCTAGTTGCTACAGCAGGCTGACATGGATGCATGGGTGCACGTAGGAGCAATATGAGAATAATACTCAGTTTTTTAATCAATGGACTCGATCATTACACCTTTTCAGCAAAATTAATGCGAACAGTCGCTAAAATTCAACAATGTTCCACTCCTCGCCATGTACCGTAAGGGAACTTTTATACTCAGGTTTGTATCTCGGCGACAGATACATCAGCTTCATTAGTTATGTGTTAATTGCTTCTGGAACAACCTAACCCACAGCAGTATACATTAACCAGCTTTCAGTGATGAAAAGAAGAATTAGTCTACTCAGTACACAATTAAAGCCGCGCAGGATTAGCCGAACGGTCTAGGCGCTGAAGCCATGGACTGTGCAGCTGATCCCGGCGGAGGTTCGAGTCCTCCCTCGGGCATGGGTGTGTGTGTGTTTGTCCTTAGGATAATTTAGGTTAAGTAGTGTGTAAGCTTAGGGACTGATGACCTTAGCAGTTAACTCCCATAAGATTTCACACACATTTGAACTTTTTTTTTTTTTGAACACAATTAAATGAATACGTACTGAATAATGTCTATAGCTTTAGCGTACCCCATGAGATGTCTTTATGCACTCCTGGGGAAAGGGCTACCCTCCAGGAAGGGGGGGGGGGATGTGTATCCCACTTGTATACCAGTGCCTTTATTCGATGAATGTAAGTACTGCAGAATGATTTCACTCAGAAAACTAAATGGGTACCTCAATTAGCTAAAACACTAAAGAGTAGTTTCGGTTTAAGGAATGAATACATCGTTCAACTGACAGAAAAACTTTGGAAACAAAGAATTAATAATTCACTCATTATGAGAACCTACAATGGACTGTATGAAGGTGGGATCTGTTCCGAAAGAACGGATACCATCTTCATATAGTTAAGGCTAACCAGCCGTTGACTTTCTTCTTCTGTGCTGGATGCACACGCATTGCCCGAACTCTTACGGGACACGGTAAGATTGTCTGCGGCGAGTAATGAGTGTAATGGGCAGGGGCACTACGAATGTAGTGAGTCGACATTAAGTTGGCAATGTGGGTCTCACGGGGAGCGTGCAATGGATAAATCCCTGTGCCCTCGGTGGCTCAGATGGATAGAGCGTCTGCCATGTAAGTAGGAGATCCCGGGTTCGAGTCCTGGTCGGGGCACACATTTTCAACTGTCCCCATTGACGTATATCAACGCCTGTCGACAGCTTAGGGTCTTAATTTAATTAATATCTCATACAATGGACTGAGCTGAATGCTATCATTTGGTTACTCCCTCAGACTGGATACACTTGAAAAAGAATGAATGAATAATAATCCAACTGATACATAAAATTACAGCCAAGTTACTGGACTGTTCTCATTTGGTTGCTCCCACAGACTGGTTACACTCAAGAGAATGAATGAATAATTCAAATGGCGCATAAAACTGCAATGAATGAAGCTTTCTTGCAGATTAGAACTGTGTGCCAGACTAGGACTCGAACCCAGAACCTTTGCCTTTCGCAGGGAAGTGCCCTCCGACAGAGCTACCCAAACACATGTCAGAGCGTTAAGTCTACCAGTACTCTATCTCCTACCTTTCATATTTCCCGGAAGTTCTGCGAAACTCGCAGGATTACTATTCCAGGAAGAAAGGATATTTTGTAAACATGGTTTAACCAGTCTGTAGGATAAAATGGTTCAAATGGCTCTGAGCACTATGGGACTTAACATCCGTGGTCATCAGTTCCCTAGAACTTAGAACTACTTAAACCTAACTAACCAAAGGACATCACACAACACCCAGTCTGTAGGATATTTCCAGAAATTTACTCTGGAAACGTGAAAGATAGGAGATGGGATACTGGCGGAAGAAAATCTGTGAAGAGAGGTTCTAAGTCATGCGTGGGTAGCTTAGTCAGTTGAGCACTTAGACTAACATCTTGAATAAGTCTGATGGTCACACAGTTCAATGTTGACTACCCTGCGCAGACTATGTGCATGCGCCAGGGCTCAAGCACCCACATGCATAATCTTGTGGGTGTGCCACACCCACAAAATATTTAGTTTGGTAAAAACAAAATAAAATAAGTATTTCTCACTTACCCTTATCAAAGGGCAATGAACTATTAAAACACTGGGCTGGAAGTTAAAATTTCTGACCTCTAAAACATATCTGTTTATTTTATATGTCTTTGTGCAAAGGTAACCAAACAACACACTTTCCCGTTCCTTGCCTTTCTCTGGCCAAGTCGAAGGCACTCCCTACAATAAATTTGGAAATTTGTGGTAAGTTCCTATGGGACCAAGCTGCTGAGGTCATCGGTTTCTAGGCTTACACACTACTTAATCTAACTTAAACTAACTTACGCTAAGGACGACACACACACACACACACACACACACACACACACCCATGCCCGAGGGAGGACTCGAACCTCCGACGGGGGTAGCCGCCAACCGTGGCAAGGCGCCTAAGACCGTGCGGCTACACCGCGCGACCCCTAGAACAACAGTCGCGCTCTACTGTGAATGGAACCCTGTCTTTTCAGCTTGCTTTCATGTTTCCTTACAAGTGACACACTACAATACTACCACTCCATTCGTCAACAGCTGTTTTAAAATACACTGCTGGCCATTAAAATTGCTACACCACGAAGATGACATGCTACAGACGCGAAATTTAGCCGACAGGAAGAAGATGCTGTGATATGCAAATGATTAGCTTTTCGGAGCATTCACACAAGGTTGGAGCCGGTGGCGACACCTACAACGTGCTGACATGAGGAAAGTTTCCAACCGATTTCTCATACACAAACAGCAGTTGACCGGCGTTGCCTGGTGACACGTTGTTGTGATGCCTCGTGTAAGGAGGAGAAATGCGTACCACCACGTTTCCGACTTTGATAAAGGTCGGATTGAAACCTATCGCGATTGCGGTTTATCGTATCGCGACATTGCTGCTCGCGTTGGTCGAGATCCAATGACTGTTAGCAGAATATGGAATCGTTAGGTTCGGGAGGGTAATAAGGAACGCCGTGTTGGATCCCAACGGCCTCGTATCACTAGCAGTCGAGATGACAGGCATCTTATCCGCATGGCTGTAACGGATCGTGCAGCCACGTCTCGATCCCTGAGTCAATAGACGGGGACGTTTGCAAAACAACAACCATCTGCACGAACAGTTCGAAGACGTTTACGCAAGCATGGACTATCAGCCCGGAGACCATGGCTGCGGTTACCCTTGACGCTGCATCACAGGCAGGAGCGCCTGCGATGGTGTACTCAACGACGAACCGGGGTGCACGAATGGCAAAACGTCATTTTTTCGGATGAATCCAGGTCCTGTTTACAGCCTCATGATGGTCGCATCCGTGTTTGGCGACATCGCGGTGAACGCACATTGGAAGCGTGTATTCGTCATCGTCACACTGGCGTGTCACCTGGCGTGATGGTATGGAGTGCCATTGGTTACGCGTCTTGGTCAGCTCTTGTTCGCATTGATGGCACTTTGAACAGTGGACGTTACATTTCAGATGTGTTACGACCCGTGGCTCTACCCTTCATTCGATCCATGAGAAACCCTACATTTCAGCAGGATAATGCACGACCGCATGTTGCAGGTCCTGTACGGGCCTGTCTGGATACAGAAAATGTTCGACTGCTGCCCTGGCCAGCACATTCTCCAGATCTCCCACCAATTGAAAACGTCTGGTCAATGGTGGCCGAGCAACTGGCCCGTCACATTACGCCAGGCACTACTTTTGATGAACTGTGGTATCGTGTTGAAGCTGCATGGGCAGCTGTACCTGTACACGCCATCCAAGCTCTGTTTGACTCAATTCCCAGGAGTATCAAGGCCATTATAACGGCCAGATGTGGTTGTTCTGGGTACTGATTTCTCAGAGTCTATGCACCCAAATTGCGTGAAAATGTAATCACATGTCAGATCTAGTATAATATATTTGTCCAATGAATACCCGTTTATCATCTGCATTTGTTCTTGGTGTAGTAATTTTAATGGCCAGTAGCGTATCTACTCGCCAACATTGAACAATAATGAAGTAAATTCCGAGATACAACGAAGCCGATTGTTACAAACTACCTCAATTTTTTTTTTTCTTTTACATAACGACGTTGTGGTTTAAGGTTTCAGTGAAATTAGTTTCACCTAATCTGGATTGTTATCGTTTTGTTTGTAGAGATAATGGCTTTGAAGGACGTGGGAGCTCCGCCATTGATATGCACTCACAGAAATTTTGGAGAGTCGTCTCCCTTGCTCTCGTCATACCTTGCAGTGCGGCAGGTGGTGCACGGTGTGTCGAGCCTCCAGCGGTTGCCAGGACAGTCTGTCGCGGTCGCGGCGGCCCGCCTTGTCGATCAGGTAGTCCAGGACCTCCTCCCACCACACCAGGCCGCGGTTGTGGGCGTCCAGCGCGCCGAACAGCCGGGCGCCAACCGCCGCTTCCACAGGGGCACCTGCGCAATGCACACACGGCGGTCCTGCCACGCTCCCAAGGCCAGCCACAAGTATGACGTAATTCGCACGGTTACTGTATGGCAGTCTCAGTGCAGCATTCGAGCCAACACAGTACAGCCTTTCTTACACTGCCGCCCATTTGGAACACCAGAATGGAAACCAAAGAAAGTTTTTTTTTATGTGGCGTATACAATGTAGTAGGAAGAATATATGATCAAATTGAGGAGCGTTTTCTTACAACTCGATAAATGCCAAAAAGTAAAATATCGTACTGATATAATAATTACATAAATGAGATAATTTAACATTTACACAGCTTTTGTAGGCACAATTGCAGTTGTTTCTTTGACTTTTAGAAAAATTTCATTTATTTCAGAACGGAGGGAAGACGTTTCCAAGTTTTTTCCGAAGTCCATGAATGCAAAGATGGAAAATAAAAGTTTTGTTGACATAAACATTTGAATTAATTTTTTTCCATTTCCTTTTCATCTTTTACATTAATTGTAAAAAATATTGTACTTTATTGTTCAATTTGCACAGAAATACAGTAATGCAATACAATACAGCACTTTTCTGTCATATTTTTCCTTAAATTTTTGAAAAGCAGAAGTGCAAGATAGTGTGGCGAAATAAATAAAAAGTATTAAATTTATTGATTTTTTGAAAAGAGAAAAAAATTATGGATGTGGAACTTTAACTTTAGAATTTTTGGAAGTCTTTTTTATGGACTGTATTGACCGGCTTGAATGAGGACAAATTCAGTTCTGCGTGAAATTTGCCTGAACATAATTTACAGTTCCGATTAATAATATTTTTGAATTCTACATCATTGTTGATTTATTCAGAGTTCTCACCTTAGACGTAGAATTAGTCTTTCTGCCACAATATTAATTCATTAGTCGCCATCGATGTTCTTCTCTTTGTTGACCGTGTGTATCTTCCTAAGTCGGCATCGGTTTCCTTCACGAAGACGGTGGAAACAAAGGAATGCAATGCTACATTGCTTTAAAAAATTCTTGTAAAACTTAGATACCTTTCACTATTTTTTATTCACAAGACAATAAGACTTGCTCTGCTCGTCGCACAAACCATAAATACTAACAAGAAGGCTGCCATTCAGCACACACCAATAATTACGTCCATCCCAGACAAGGTATCAATCGAGAGTGTATCTTAACTCCTTCTTGGAGTATGAAACAAAAGAGAATCCAATATGAACATTACAGAGACTGTATTCTACATTCCTCTCAGTTTAATCTTTGGCGCAGACTTTAAAGTATTGTATCTCTGCGTCGTAATGTGCATTACAATAGCGACAAGTGCTACTGAAATACAACACAAAATACTCGCTACAACAATACTAAACTGGAAATCTATTGATTATTTTAACAGTATCGTTATAAAACTCGTCTGCTCTTTTTGGTATGTTAAAATGTCTCATAAGTTTTAAGACATACTTTTTCTTTTTCTTGCTGATCTTGTTGTTTTTTTACACGGTGGCTGCTTTCCTCACTTCCTGGATGCAGTTTCTGGATTTCTGTACCTCAGTCTCTACAGGACTCCCATTAGAAGCATCCTATACTGCCAACAAAGCCTTCTCCTTAGACTTTTCACTAGCCATCGCTCGCTAAGCAGTTATTTTGGAAATCTTCAAGGACAACACACACACCCTTGTCTGAGGGAGGACTCGAACCTCCGAGGGGGGGAGCCGCGCGGACCGTGACGAGGCGCCCTAGACCGCTCGGCTACCCTGCGCAGCCAGTTATTTTGCAAGGGCATCTTACATCGTAGGGCTTTTAGGGCGTTCGACTTCAGATCCTGTGCATCCCAAACTTTATTTAGAATCTTGACGATGTCATGTTGTTCTAGCAATTATAGTATTCAGTCAGTGCAAGAATATCTTCCTTCTTCCGGTAGTCTTTATCCACTCTAACTAATAGTCTGTCAGGATTATAGCTGTAACCAGCTTATCAAATTTTTGTTTTCTTCCACGAACGTCACCAGTGTGCACACCAGTACTGTATTTTTATTTCGACTGGCACAGGAGACGAAATGTAAATGAATTTCATTTGCACCATTTTCTGGCTGGGACGCATCAGGATTCCTGAGAACATCCAATAAAACTGAGGCTACTTGGAGGCTTCCCTTCGGTCCTTCTGTTTCAAACCAAGTATAAAAAGCAATCATTCCCTTTATCTGTGTTCCAGATCAATAATAGTGCATAAATTTTATAGCCAAACCCGGCTGGAGTAGAGTACTTTATCTACAGACGGCTATGGTATTGGCTAGTCCTGTTGTATATCAAAACAAACAAAAAACACATTTGGATTTTCCTCCTCCATTATTGCACAGAACTTTTGTGCATGATATTTGTGCAGCCTGTTGTTTGTTATTAACTGTTTCTTTTTCCCTAGGTCTTGTTCCTTTCGAGAGTCTGTCTTTGGACATCCCAGATGTGGCTTAAAATGATGTGGCACATTGTTACTGTCTGGCCATCTTTTTTCTCTATGCTATACTTTATCGAAACAGTATTCCTCAGTTTTCCTTCTTTCTCGAATGTCCTTTTTCCTGACAAAGCCGGCTTAAACTGAGCAGTAACCCAGAGTTACAGTTGTTGTGAAAATGACTAATTTATTTCTGTTGTTGGTTCTGGTGACAAGTGCTTGCCTATGGCTCATGTAGTTTTCTTTTCCAGAAAAGTCACTGATATTATCGTTGACAAAGATGTCCTACATTATTATGCTCTCTTCAGATCTGTTTCAATTTATCGAATTTTGCTTTAACTTGTCGAGAGGGAATATCGAGTTCTGCAAATCTCCTAGTTTTCAACACATAATAACAACAGCAAATATCAGCTTTTGACAAAACTTTTTCAACAGATCATGCGTGACAACTTATAACTACAAAAATCTAAAATTCGAACAATTGAGTATTTATCGACTTTTGAAAAAATGCTCCTCAGTTTGTAGATGATCTGAGGATGTGGGTACAGGGTGCGATGTTTGGTACCCAGAGCTGACACCTGTTGCATCAACAACAGCTCTGTCCTGGCTGAGCACCGAGCGGCACGCAGATTGGACAACAGATGCAAATACGTCATTCGACGATGTTTCCAATCTACACGAGAGTTCTTCTATTGTAGTGGCTGGTGAATGATGATATCCTAGTTTTATGGCAGTCCATGATCAGATGTTTTCAATGGGTGAGAGATCTGGAGAACGTGCTCGTCAGGGGAATAGCCGAACATCCTCAGTTTCGATGTAAATCAGGACAGCACAGGCAATCTGAAGACGTGCGTTATCTTGTTGAAAGACAACGCCATAGAGACCTTGAACGTAGGACACAGGCACAGGCCTTACCACGTCAGAAATGTAATGACTGCTATCTAAATTACAGTCTGATGACGTTATCTATCCAATCTGCGTCTCTTATCATCACGGTACGAGCTGAGCCCATTGTCACGACAGCTGCATTTTGGCCATACGGGGGCATCATCTTGGTTTTTAAGACCTCCTTGCAGTTCTTGGGTCTGATCTTTGATCAAAGGTTAACGTGGATGCCACAGAGCCATGATCTAAAATCTAGATATCTGAAGGCATGATTGGGAAGCAGATCGATCGAATCTTCTCAGAAACTTTCTCCACACGTGACTATAGCATCACAATGTATGGATCAGTAAAAACATCCTATTTAGACATATTGTATGCTGAACACCATACAGGAGCCTACCTAACCAGTTCCACTCCTAGTCTATGTACAGGAGCTGGTGAGCTGCCTCTTATCAACCGGGAAAAACTCCTCAGAGTGAGACAGGTATTCAAAGTGAAGTCTACCTCCGATCATCCTGTTGTCGGTATTGTGGATGAACAATTCACACAACGAAGGCTTACCGATCGCCGAGGAAGTAAGCCTTTTTCTAGAATGAAATTTTCACTCTGCAATGGAGTGTGCGATGATATGAAACTTCCTGGCAGATTAAAACTGTGTGCCGGACCGAGACACGAACTTGGAAGGTAGGAGATTAGGTATTGGAGTAAGTAAAAGAGGGTAGGTCGTGAGTCGTGCTTGGGCAGCTCATTCGGTGGAGCACTACCAACGAAAGGCGAAGGTCCCGAATTCGAGTCTCGGTTTGGCCCACGGTTTTAATCTGGCAGGAAGTTTCATATCAGCGCACATTCCACTGCAAAGTGGAAATTTCATTCCGGAAACCTCCCCCGGACTCTGGCTAGGCCATGTCTCTGTAATATCATTTTTTCCAGAAGTGCTAATCTTGCATTTTTCGCAGGAGAGGTTCTGTGAAGTTTGGGAGATAGGACGAGGTACTGGCAGAAGTAAAACTGTAAAGACGGGTCGTGAGTCGTGCTTGGGTAGCTCAGTCGGTAGAGTACTTGCCCCCGAACGACAAAGATCCCAATTTCGTGTTTTAGTCTGGGACACAACTTTAATCTGCCTGAAAGTTCCAAGCCTTTTTTCTGTCCTTTCGAAGGAGTATCTCAATCAACCTCCTGTAGCAGGCATACCAGTTGTTAAACAGGGATGGAGCAAATACTCTCCCTGAATGACTGACAGGTCCACATTTAACTTGGAGACAAGGACTACAACAAAATCACCAGTCACCTATAGTTTTAAAAAAGGGTTTTTATTGGCATACCGTTGGTAAATCGCGAGCACGTGGTAGTTTTTAACGATACATCAAAGCAAAAGGATAATCTCGGGTGTTCTATTATCTTTCCCCATCATATCATTAAAACTCGCCTACCAAGCCGCTTCCCAGCGTACTGTGCAGTGGGCGGTCAACAAGGTAGTGGAGCACGTGAGATTTCTTAGTGGAGCGAAGTTTCTTGTTTGCACGGACTCTCTAGTGCTTTACAGGCTACTCAGCAAATGTTTCCAGCAGATACGCCAGTTCATACGGTCCAGGACACGGTCCACCTTCTGCTCGGGCAGAAGAACGAGGTGGCCTTCTGCTGGGTCCCTGAACACATGGGAATCGAGGGGAATGAGAAAACTATCAGAGCAGCGTGGGTAACAAAGAGAGTATTGTTGGCTGACTGGAAAAGACTGTGGGTGGAAGCGGCCGACAAAAACTATGGTCAGTCAAGCCAGCTACTCGACTTTCTGTCGAGCTCAAAGAAGAGACGAAATGGTGCTCACTCGCCATCGTACTGTACACTGCCCACTGACACATGCTTACATCTTGTGGCATGGAGGTCCAGTGGAAAGCAATGTTCGTGGCGTCACACTTACACTGCGCCATCTTCCCACATCGTTTATTTTGTGCGCTGTTAGGAGAGAAGCCTTTCGTCTACCGAGGAGCTTACCCTCAATTTTAGGATATGATGAGACAATGGGAAGATAGCTATTGACATTTTGTGTGGCATCAGGACTGTTGCCCAATTTAATCGGACGAAGGTTTCAATGTGTTTTTGGTTGGTTGGCCCATCCGATGTTCCGCGAACAATCACTCATGTCATGCCATACACTGTTTTGTTAACACTATTGACGTACTGGGTGGTTACAATTAAAGTGCAGCTATTCACGGACGTCCAGTGTGGGATTACCATATGGCAGTGAAACTTGATAGATATGCTAATGCGTTAATGCAGAACCTACTTACATGGAAAAAAATTGTCCAGTTTTGCCACCAGGTGCGACTCTGCCTTTGTACACTGTTTGTATAATGGTACGACAACCACGCTGTCATTTACCATCCATAACTTGAGTGAACGGCACGGCTATGGAGAAGAAAGTCCGTGTGCTGTTAGTGAAACTGTTTTATGTGAATGGCAGCAATTACAGTGCTGCGCTGCGAGAGTAGCGCCGACTGAAAGCTCAGAGAAGAGGCACCGTGTCATTAAACGGTTTAAAGAAGATCATAATGAAATTCGAAAACACGCGTGAGTTTGGTGTGGCACGTGAAAAACGAAGGCCTCCTATCCCGGAGGAAGTTAATGACGAGGTTGCTGTTGCTGTAACTGACCACGCAGCGCGAGCCCGGGTATTCCCAGTGCTCGAGCAGTGTCACGAGAATTGTCCATCCCAGGGTCGACAGCACGGAAAGTTTTGCGGTCTATTTTACACTGGTACCCTTAAGAGATCCAGGCGGTGCAGCAACTGAAGCCTCATGATCTGCAGCGACGTTCTGATTTGCTGTTCGCTTCCTGGCACAGATCGAAGTTGGTTACGTATGTCCGGGGAATATTCTATGAATGGAGTGCAACGAATATGCAGAACTGCCGAATTTGGGTTGCTGTTAAACCGCGTGTTGTCCACGAAGAACGATTACACTCGCTGTGTTTGACTGTGTGATGAGGATGCACGAGCACCTTTGCTGTCGGTTCGTTCTTCTCTGAAGAAAATACACCCAGAAGGCCTGTCAGGTGTACTGTGACGTCTGAACGTTGTTAAGACCTCAATGTACTGCTTTGGAAGAGCTTAACTGTGTGGAAACCACTATTTTCATTCAACATGTCGTTCGCACACTGAAAGATCAGCTTTACGTAACAATCCACAAACAAGTTATATGTAGAGATTTTCCAGGTGGGTGGCCTGCACGGTCACCTGATCTGAATCCATGTTCTTTCAGCTCTGGAAATATCTAAAAGAACGTGCTTTGAAGGGACATGTTCGGTCCCTACCTGATTTGAAGGTCAGTGTACAGGAACATGTTGTTCAGATTCTACCTGAACTGATGCGAGCAACTGTTGGTCACGTCGTTTTACGGATGCAGCATCCCGTCGACCTCTCCGGTGCTCATACTTAACAAATAGCGTAAGCAGCGGTTACTAATAAGAGTATAATCAATATTATGCCTTTATCATTTGTTTGACCTTTTCTCCCACGTCCAATTCCTAATCCGTTGCATACGGAACCGTTTCTATACGTCTTTCTTACGTTCACAGCACCAGATTTGCACCTGGTGGCCAAAATTGGAACTAATGAGTAGCTGCACTTTAATTATAATCAACCGGTGCTGTTTAGCATTAAATATAAATTATAAGTGTTTGGAAGGCTTTTCCTGACGGTATTTGTCTGTCGTGTTACCTCGTATGGTAGAGAAACATCGCTGATAAACAATTTAGTCAAAAAGAGAATAGAGGCTCTGAAATGTGGTGTTACAAAAGAATGCTGAAGGTCAGATCGCTCGTTCGGGCAAGTTGTGAGTAGGTACTGAATGGAACTGGTGAGACAAGAAATTTGCGCCACAAATTGACTAAAAGAAGGGATCGGTTTGTAGAACGCGTTCTGAGACATCAAAGGTCCAAATTTAGTACTGAAGGCTAAAAACCCTAGAGGGAGGCCAAGAGATGAATAGAATAAGCGGGTTCAAAAGGATGTAAGGGATGTAGGCTGCAGTAGGTATTCGGAGATGAAGACCCTTCCACATGATTGAATAGCGTGGAGAGTTCCATCAAACTAGACTTCCGACTGAAGGCCCAAACAATAACAACAACAACAACAAAAATCGAGATATAATGAAAACTGGAAAGTAGCAAACTAAAGTAGTAAAAACCTATAAATGTCTTGAGTCAACTCTGTAATAAATTGTAACTTTGTTTTCCGCAAACTTTTCTGATGTTCGAGGAGTACAGTTCAGTTCGTAGTCAGATTCTCTGACAGCATGGTGTAACGAGTTCGTACGCTGTTATTGTCCGACCAGTATAAGCAGTTGTTTCTTTAGGTTTTGTCGATGAAAACTAAAATTGACGAAAATTAAATAAATAACGATGTTTTCATTATTATGAATCACTAGAGCCAGGAAGTACCTGAAGTTAATTCGAATCTGTGGCAAATAAGAGATTGTACAGTGTGCACCTACGATTCGACAGCAGTCAAAACGCAAGTTAAGTCACATACATAGTTCAAATGGTTCAAATGGCACTATGGGACTTAACTTCTGAGGTCATCAGTCCCCTACAACTTAGAACTACTTAAACCTAACTAACCTAAGTACATCACACACATCCATGCCCGAGGCAGGATTCGAGCCTGCGACCGTAGCGGTCGCGCGGTTCCAGACTGTAGCGCCTAGAACCGCTCGGCCACCCCGGCCGGCTACATACATAGTAATTTGTAACTTGCAATCAAACAGAAGTGCATAAAAATTGGTTTAATTAAAATCTAGGTACAAAGTGGACTGTGAATTTATGGTGAACAGAGAACAGGGAAGTTACAGCCGTCAGAAGCGAAAATAAGGATCTCAAATAAGCGGGATAACTGTTGCTTTTCACTATGAAGCGTAGCGCCTTGCATCGAGCATATGTAAGGAAGAGACGGAAGCGAGCTGAAGATACAGTGAGTCGTGGTTATCGCTCTGATCCAGTAGCTAGCCGCAAGTAGTTACGACTGTGACCGAAAGGTGTCAGCACCTTACGAACTATGAAATAGCAAGTAATTGAGACATTTTGCAAACAAAACTGACCTATTATGACTATTACGACTTTCATTAATTGTCGATAATTTAATTTGTTTATAAATGTGAATTATGGCGTGAATGGGAAGTAAGATAATAAATAAATATTGTTATGTCTTAGCTGAGTATACGTTCGCGTGAGAACTGTGTAGTGAGAGAGTGAATAATACTCAGAGGAAATTGCATAGTTCAATGAGCCAATTTATGGGATTTGGGGGAATAAGAAATATTTTACGATAATTCTGGTAACTGAAGAGCGAGTTGTTTTTATAATTGTGGATTTACTGAATTGGGTCATTTACACATTGTTGATAAAGACTATTACGTTGTGGCTGGTCAAATGTAAAAGACGCGGGATTGATCGGATTGTCTATGATGTGTATCAGCCCATCACAGGGCTGTACCCTGTCGGGTATTTTGTGGGCAAAAGAACTACTTTGCGAAGTCTATAGAGTTCAGTTTGGAGCTCAGCCGTCATCGGGTTAGGCTACCGATATAAGGAGGAGCTCTGATTAGGTGATAATTGTGCAGAAGAATGATTAAAACTTGACTGTGGACTGCCGCAAACTGGATACGAACGTATGAGAAAATACGAACACGTGTAATTCCGATTTTACCTGTAAACCGTGATTATTGAATAACCAAAATCCGCGTGGCATGTTATACAAGCAGTGACTGCAAACCAAGTTCGTAGTGGTCAAATTGTGTAATATTTGAGCAAGCATTTTGTCACAGGTAATCCTTTTTGTAATCCTTTCTGGCATCAGATTTGGCTCGATACGGTAAGCTAGCTATGGTGAGTGACTGCGACTGCGTGTTAGAGTGCCGAAATTGTAACTTGAAATTTGCTCAAACTTTGTTTGTTTTTTTTTTTTTTTTTTTTTGTATCAGACAAGTGCCAATATATTGAAATTTCCACTCACAACTACGTTTCAATTAATCGCTCAGCTAACCTGATACTGAAAGAACATTCGTTGCACCCGTTGGATTCTTATAATTCTGCTGGTTCTACTACAGCTTTCCCACAAGATGAGTGGGCGTTTTCTATAAGACGATCAAAATTAACCGCACCACTACAATTATACATTAGGTGAGCCCGATCTCATTCGACAAAATTTGGGAGGTTGTGCACAGATATTTTCTGAGTATTTTGCTATACGGGACCCAAAATCTCCGACAGCTAGTTACAGAGTTATAATGTAACTATAAATTATTCAGTTTGTTACAGCAATTAAATTTGTTGCTGCGAAACTACAAAGGAATTTCGCTTGCTGCAATTACTGCAGATTCTTTGGGTGATACGGGTTCAATTTTTGTTCATGTAAGATTCTCAGTCCAGTTGTGTGACTTATGTTCAGAGTTCACGCAACGCGCCTACGAATTGTGGCATGATTGTTACATATTGGATAAGACACATTCTCTCCCATATCGTCCGCCTGCTTAGCTAAGTGGTAACGTCTTTGGCTACCATGCAGCGGACCCGGGTTCGATTCCCTGCCGGGTTGAAGATTTCCTCCACTCGTGGACTGGGTGTTGTGTTGTCCTCATCATCATTTCTCATTGTCACGTAGGCGCAAGTTGCCCAATGCCCGTCGGACGAACTTCCCCGAATGGGGCCTCCCGGCCGTCAATGACACACGATCATTTCATTTATTCCATATCGGGAGGCCTGGCGTACCTCGCGCGGCCCCTCTCTTCCTCTGTAACGTGGAAGGATGCGGTTTCTCGTTGCCGGCTATGTAAAGATGGAAAAGTACAGGGAAGTGGTTGCCGTCGTGGCTGAGAACAGCTCATCATCGTGTCGATGAGTTGTTTTTCAGTGAACCCACTCACGAAGTGTATATCGGGCAAGTCTTCATTAATAATGAGCCTGCCCTTATCGCTAAGTATTACTGTTAACGGTCAACTATCACCGCCAGCAAAACATATTCGAGACAGAACCGAGTAGTAGGCCTACTGCATTCAGGCTTGAGGATGAAGACCATATATGTCTTACTGTTGTCAAAAGTTGTTTTGAGTGAATGAAAGAAGTTTGTTCCAAGCAAGATATACAGTGCATGCCGTCGATGTTTACACTCTTGTGCGGATTCAGAGGGTGGAAAAATGTATGAAACACAGAAAAGGCAACACATTATCATGCCCAAACGATATAGGAAAACAATTGCCATTTAAACAGCTTCCAGTCGCCTCGGAATAGATAAATGCAGGTCCTATATGGTTTTCAAGGGAATCTTATACTATTATTCTTGCAAAATAGTGGCAAGTTCAGGTGACGATGATGTAGGTGGAATGCGATCACGCGCCCTTCTTTTCAAAACAGACCGCAAAAATAATAATGTTGATATTAAAAAGGATAACACTACGTAATGTTCTGCAAAATTGTATTTGTTTGGTCATGAATCGGCTTCCGGCTACCCAGGGCATCTTCAGGAGACAACTGCCTGTCGCAAACACAGATAAACATGATTTTCAACGTACAAAGATATTATTTGTACAGAAGATACAAAAGTGACAGTTAACATAGGAAAATATTACAATAACTACGTTAACTAAAAAAGGGGGGAAACAAAGTGTATAGAGATACGTATAACAAGACATAGAAATAAAACGAATTTACAGTTAGAATCTAATATTTGTAACGTAAACTTAATTAAACTAAGTGGAAAATGGAGATCGAGTCTGATCATTTAATACTAGTCTGGCATTCTGTCTCGTGTGTTTCTTGATTTCCACTATTTCCAGTAGGGTTATCTTTATGCCATTTTCGACAAAATGTAAAACTACACGTTCTACATCATAACGGATGGTTTTCTGCTAAAAGATGATCAGCAAAATTCGAATAATTCTTCCTCATCGCCAGCTTCTCTGATGTTCACGTAGCCTAATTGCCTGACTCCTGACGCTTGACTGCCCAGTACACACTTTTTCACACTGCTTGCAAGTGATTTTATATACGCTACTTGTGCCAAGTGCTGCATTTTGTCTTTACTATTGAACAAAAATTTTGATACGTTATTGGTATTATAAAATGAGCGCTGTAGTCGTGAGACTTTAATTTTTTTGCAGAATTGTCTGAAATGTTGGCAATGTATAGAATTTTGCACCAGCCTTTGAAATTATAGAGTGATTGCTGTTGGAGAGCTTACAGAAATGGTGTAATTTTATTCGTTTTCTTTTTTGGTAGAATGTTATCAACCAGGGCAGAGCTATAACCGTTGTTGGAAGCGATTTGCTTGGTTTGTGGTTCTGTTTGGAAGGCTGATTTGGATAGTGGAACAGATACGATGCACCATTGAATGTAAAACTGCTTGTTTGTGGTTGTGTGGATGTTCGGAGCTTGCAGGGATTAGTGTTACAGTAGCTATGTTTTTTCTGTAAATGCTAAATGCTTGTTCTCTTGTACTAATATTTAGGTCCAAGAAGTTTATAGAATAGCCTCTTAGCTCCATCATTGTAAACCTACTAGCGAAAGATCTTATCGTTTAAAAAACCAGTTTTAAACCAAAGTTTGGTATCAAAAATTCCTTGCCTTTAGTTTACAAAATTAAAGATATGCAAAATCCTTCCCAGTTCTAAACCAGTATCATTTGACGCCACTAGATTATTTTACAAATGTTCCTACTGATGAATCCATAAACATATAAATAGATCCTCTGCATAAATCCAAAGTAAATCCTGTAGAAGTACACGACATAATTGATGCTACTCAAATGTGTGTAAAAGAGAATTACTTCCAGTTTCAAATGGTTCAAATGGCTCTAAGCACTGTGGGACTTAACATCTGAGGTCATCAATCCCCTAGACTTAGAACTACTTAAACCTAACCAACCTAAGGACATCACACACATCCATGCCTCAGGCATGGATGTGCGACCGTAGCAGCAGCGCGGTTCCGGACTGAAGCACCTAGAACCGCTCGGCCGCAGAGGCCAGCACTTCCAATTTCAAAACGAGTATTACAGTCAGTCTGATGGCTAGCTATGGGTTGACCTCTTAGTCCTAAACTATTTGCAGTTTTCATTAACAATATCGAACAAATTTTCTTACAGAAAGAGCCACTGAATTTAACAATTAAGTACTGGTCCTGATATGTCGATAATGTGCTGTGTTTGTGGACTGGTACCGCTGGACAGATACATTACTACAGCATTTAAACTCGGTTGAGAAACACCACGGGTTAACCAGTGTTCTCTGTCTGACGCCGCCTTCCAGGATATGACATCAGATAGTGACAGGACTACGTTTGATCAGCGCAGGTAGCTTTCGGTGAAGCTTCCACAGGAAATATAGCTGGACCTATCGTGGAAATCATGGAGATCCCCTGCAGGTAAGTAGGCCATCAATCTGCAGGGTCTTCTTTGGAGCCACTGCGTGAGTCACTTAGCAAATTTAACGGAATCATGCTTAGTGTAAGACAGGCTTAAAGGATACAAAATTTGCGTGCACAGGTTATATGGCCTGTAACTGAAAAAAAGTTCCGGATTAGTCCCCCATTTGCATCTCCAACGGGATACTGCCAAGGGACAGGCGACCAAAAGAAAAAGATGGAATAACCAATGAAAGGGTAATATTCCGGGTGTCGGAGCGGGGAATGTTAAGTCTGAATGTAATAGAGAGATTAGAAAATCTGAAAACGGAAATGACAAGGCTCAATCTAGAGAGACTGGGGTTAGTGAAGTGCAGTCGAAAGAAGACAGGGTTTTATGCTCAGAAGAATGCAGTGTAATATCAACAGCAGCAGAAAATGGTGTTATACAACTGCAGTAGCAGTTGTTTGATTAAGAAAATAGGCCAGAGAGTGAGTTAAATTCAAGAATTCCGTGATATGATTATTCTCTTCAGAATAGACAGCAAAGCAACGCAAACAATAACAATTCAGGTACATATGTCGACGTCACAAGCATGGGATGAAGAGAGAGAGGAAAGGACTTGAAAGAAGAGAGAAGAAATCTAATAATCGTGGAGAATTAGAGCGCTGTAGGATGGGACGGGGAGGGGGGAATCGGTTACGAGAGAATATGGGGTCCGTAGTAGGAATGAGAGAGGATAAACACTGAGTTATGTAATAAATTTCAGCTAGTAATAGCGAATATACTACTCAGAAGTCACGAGAGTTGGAGATGTACTTGGCAAAGGCCTAGAAACACGGGAGGCTTCCAGCCGAATTACATCATCGTGTGACAGAGATTCCGAAACCAGAGATGGATTGCAAGGCGTACCCAGGAGCAGAAATTGATTCAGACAATAATTCAATAATGATGAAGAGTAGGGTGCAGTTTAAGAGAAACGTCTGAAAGGACCAGTGCGGAAAGAAGTGGCTAAATGTAGCATTGAGGGATGATGAGAGCCGTTTAAAGTTCCCTAAAGCTTCAGACGCTGCGATACTGAATATAACAATAGGCGGTTTAATTGAAGGTGAACGGATGTATCTAAAAAAGACTATCACAAAAGTTGGTCAGAAAAATAAGCGTACAAGGAAGGTAACTGCGAAGAAAATTAATTCAATTAATCGACGAAAGAAGTACAAAGTGATTAGGAAACGTCAGGACTACAGGAATAGAAGTCAGTTAGGAGCGGAATAAAACTGAAGTGCAGGAAAGTTAAAGCGAAATGCTTGCAGGGAAAATATGACGAAATCGAAAACGGAATGGTCGTCAAAAAGACAGATCCAGAATACAGAAAGGCCAGAACAACTTAAGATGGAAGTAAAAGCAAAGACGTGATCATTAAAACGTGCAACGGAGCGAGAATTCTACTGCCGGATGATGAGGAGAGAGAGGCTAGTTGGAAAGAGTATACTGAAGACTTATATGAAGGGGAGGAACTGTCTGATGACGTGTTAGTAGAAGAAAATTGAGTCGATATGGAAGAGATAAGGCACTCAGTATTAGAGTCAAATTTAAAAGAGCTTTGGGAAACTTGAGATCAAATAAGGCACTACGCATAAATACCATACCTTCGGAATATATAAAATCATTAGGGGAAGTGGCAACCAGAGGGCTATTCAAGTTGGTTTGTAGAATCTGTAAGGCTGGATATATACAATCAGACTTTCGGAAAAACATCATCCACATGGTTCCTTAGACAACAAGAGCAGATAAGTGCAAGAACTATCGCTCAGTCAGCTTAACGGTTTATGCATCCAAGTTGATAACGAGAAAAATATATAGCCGAATGGAAAAGGAAACTGAGGACGGAAATAAACGAAAGGTTGAAGACTGGTATTAAAATTGAGTGGGAACGCATATCAATGATAAGATTCGGTAACCAGAAGAAAGTAATGAGGAGCGGTAGAAACGAGAATAGCGAGAAACTTAATATGAAAGCTGGAGGCTACGAAGTAGACAAAGTTAAGTAATTTTGCTAACTTGGACGCAGAGTAACAAGTGGCGGACGAAGCAAGGAAGGCATAAAATGTAGACTGTCACAGTCAAACAGGGCGTCCTGGATAAAAGAAGTCAACTAGTATCAAACATCGGCCTTAATTTGAGGGTGAATTTTCCTAGAATATACGTCTGAAGCACAGCAGTATATGGAAACGCGTTATGGACTATGGGAAAGAAGGGAACAAAGCGTCTGAGACAACGTGTTACAGAAAGGTGCTGAAAATTAGCGAGACTAATAAGGTAAGAAATGAGGAGGTTATCTCCAGAATTGACAAGGAAAGGAAGATGTTGAGAACACTGACAAGAAGAAGGGATAGAACGGCAGAATATGTGTTAAGACATCAGGGAATAACCTCCATGGTACTAGAGGAAGCAGTTGAGGGAAAAAATTGTATGGGAGGACAGAGACTCTAACTCATCCAACAAATAATTGAGGATATCAGGTGCAAGTGCTACCATGACATGAAGAGGTTGGTGCAGGAGAGAAAGTCGTGGCAGGTCGCATCAAACCAGTACGAAAATTGATGACCCCCCCCCCCCCAAAAAAAAGAAAGGCAGTCTCTCGTAGTAATATTGCGACTCGCTTGTGGTGGCTTACAGTGGACATTCCAAATAATCCTAGGCCAATGCTGCTACGGCGTGGCTGGTACACCTTTTGAATCTCCAGATTAGTCTCTTTGGCTGTTCTAGTGCCACTCAAGTAGTCGTTATCCTATTTAGGAATCTCGAGCCGGTCTGTCCTAACTTCTTGAACTGCGACCTTGTGCAGTTTTAGTAGCCAGTGAGAATAGAGAAAAACGTTTCCTGGGAGAAGGGCGAGTCGGCAATTTATTGCTGTCGAGCGGTACTGACCCATCAGCTGCGAAGCGCAGTTATTGCGAGGAATCGGAGATCTGGACGCTTTTCGAGTCGTTGTAACTCCACAGCATAACTGGATGTTACATGACACGCTGCCCGATGCATTTTAACTAAAACTTGGATGTCAAATGATGCCTACCCTTCAGTTGAAAGTATGTGGCGCCTGTCAGCGAAGCGGAATTAGAGAATGAGTGAATTAAAGAAAGGAATAAGCAACGTAGGAAAATCAGTTCTACATCTACGTCTAGTTACATACTCTGCAGGCCACCGTATGGGGTATGGTGGAGGATACCACCCACCATTACTACTCTTTCTCTTTGCTATTCTTCTCGCAAATGGAGGGAGGGAAAAAGGACTATCTATATGCCTCCACATGAGCCTTAATTTTCCTTGTCTTCATGGTCCTTACACTAATTGCACATTGACGGCAGTGGAATCATTCTGCAGTCAGCTGCAAATGTTAGTTCTATAAATTTTCTCCATGGTGTTCCTCGAAAAGAAGGTCGTCTTCCCTCCAGGGGTCCCCATTTGTTGACGAATCATCTCACTAACATTCGCAAGTTGATCAAATCTACAGGTAAAATTCTACCAGCACGCCTCTGATTGCTTCGATATCTTCCTTCAATCCGACCAGGTGGGTTTCCAAACACTCGACCAGTACTCGAGAAATGTATTCTTCTCGTGGTCTCCTTCGTAGATGTGCTACAAGGCACTCTTCCAATGAACCGAAATCGCCTTCCATACCACTGACCTTTCTTGCTTGTTCCATTTCATACCGCTCTGCAGCATTACATCTAGATATTTAATCGACGTGACTGTGCAAGCAACATGCCACTAAAACTGTATTGCAATATTACTGGACTGTTTTACATACTCATCTGCATTAACTTACGTTTTGCTATGTTTGGCGCAAGCTGCCATCCATCACACATAACAGAAATTCTGGTTAGGTCGGCCTGTATCCATCTACTGCACTCAACGAAGATACTTTACAGCGTCATCAGCAATCAGTCGCAGACTGCTGCTTATCCTACCCTCAGATCATTCATGTATATAGAAAACAAGAACGGTCCTA
Organism: Schistocerca nitens; assembly: GCF_023898315.1. NCBI lineage: Eukaryota > Metazoa > Arthropoda > Insecta > Orthoptera > Acrididae > Schistocerca > Schistocerca nitens. The sequence goes on from NC_064619.1 coordinate 497,503,342, forward strand.
CTAAACTTCCCTAGGAGATACCTGTCGATACGTTTGTCTCTGATGAACCAGTCGCTTGGTGTTACGCGCTGGTCGACAAATACGCAATATCTGCAACCTGAATAAGGTGCCAGTGCTTAGAGTATTTTGTAAACTTAACAGGGAATCCGGTCGGTCCTGGTGACTTAGATGTTTTCAGCTTTTTCTGTTGCTTCTCAACGACAGGGATCCCTATTTGCATATCCTGCATACGGCGGTCTGTGCGACGGTCAAACAAATGGTCAGGTCTGCACAATCTTCATGATTTTTGTAGGTGAATTTTAAGACTTCAGTTTCCATTTTACAGTCTTCTATTGCCACACCAAACTGATCGATAACTGTCTGGATAGAAGATTCAGCGATTTTATGTGATACCATAATTTTCTCGGGATCCAAAAGTTAACGTTAAATTTTGAATCTCCCACCGCTAGAATCATTGCGATTTTCAGCCTGCCGGAAGTATTACGCGCAACTTATTGAGACGGTAACGGTATTTTTGTAACGTCAGTAATTTTCAGATTACGACCAACTAACTGTTAATTGTGCTCAATTTTACTTTATGAACTTTTCTTCCTTTCATTTCTTCGTAAAACACATGGTCATCAAAAACAGAGTATTTTCGTAAAGAATGAGTTTGAGGATAATGGTCACTGACACATACTTTAGTTGTGCTGAAGCTCGATTATGGTGAAAGAAACTGTTAGTTTTTTTTCTATATATTCATCAGTGATATTACACTTGAAACGCAATCTATCCCTTGTAGTGACTTCTTCGAATCATTTCAAATCTCTAGGAGAGACAGATCAGTAAGCAGACATTGCTCAGAAACGTGCTACAAGAGTAATGTGTGATACTCACCCACGAACATCTTGTAGACATCTGTTTAAGATGTTAGGCATTTTGGCTACTGTTTCACAGTATATCTATTCCTTCGTGAAGTTTGTTGTCAATAATCCACTGCAGTTTAAAAGGAACAATGATGCACTTAATTACAATAACAGAAGAAAAATGTCATTAATTACTCCACGTTAATGTGCACTCTAGCACAAAAAGTGTTTACCTTGCTCCCACGAAAAGTTTTGATTATTTACCCAAAGACGTTAAAGGTCTGACAGACAAGGAAGTAAAATTTGAAAAGAAACTGAAAAAGTTTCTCTTTGTCAACCCCTTCCGCTCCGTAGAAGAACTTATAATTTTGGAATTTGTAAAACGTGATGAGTAGAAGTTATTAACTCACAGCAGTACTTAAAAAGTTGTAGATATTCTTACTTACATATGAACGTGTAAGTGAATGTAAAATGACTCGCTCCACATCTTTACGACTATTTAAACAGAAGATCCACGAAACAATAATTGTCGGAATAACGAAGTTGTCAATAACTATAGATCATACCACACTAAATTATTTGCCATCATATTTCGCAACGAAATAGCTAATTACCCATAGCGCTTTCCATCGCCTCGATGAACTCGTCTCTGTTGAGTGACAACCCAGAGTATTTGTAACCAGGAATGCTGCCTGACAGCTTCCTCTGTTGGTCGTATTTTTGGCCTTCCTTGCAGAAGAAATGTTCCCGCAGCTTGCACATGCCGCTGGAGTCCAACTTCTCTAGAAGGTCAGCTTCGAAGGCATCGTCTTCATCAACCTCATCAAAGCTGAAAAGAAGTGAAAAAAAGCTGAAGAAGTCGGAACCAATCATTTTACAGTCCAGAGCCGATCTAGTGGTCATGAAGGAGTTTTCTGATTCCCTACAATTTTATCATCAGATAAACCAAAAACTGGCAATGTGCGAGTAGGAATCGCGCATTGAGGGTTCCGTACAAACTTAATTATTTACATAGACAAATCATCCATTTCGGGAATCGAATATCTCTACCATTTTTGCCTATTGTCGCCATTGATACTGGCAAGATATCAGTCCCAAGGATTCCAAAATTTTCTAGAATATTTTAATTTCAATAATGTAAATGTGACATAAAGTCATGCAGGAGGCTGGCTACTGTAACTATAAAAACCAGTAGTTCTCCATTCAGACTGACTGGGTCGCAATGTTAAAGACAAAAATAAGGTAAGGAATGACTATGTTGCTCATATGATGCGTTTCGGAATTTATCCATCATCAGACATCCAGGATCGTTCCTTGTCTGATGTTTGGCTTTTACCACTGACCCAGTCAGCTTGAATCCATAAATACTGATCGCTTTGATTTCTAGTTTGACGACGGATAACAAATGACAAAAGAAATTTTTTTTCGTATGATTTAATAACAAATTAACACTTAACACTTTTTCCTTTCACTGGTACTGTGAAACCTTACTTCTTGCCAAATTTCACCATTGTAAATCAACAGGAATTACCCTATAGGTTTTGATGAGAGAGTTTGCGAGCGTCAAAATACATGACATAAATGGCAATACCTTTTGACTGCATTGACTTACAAGCTAACATTTATTATACTGGCAAGGGACCACAGACATTATTGTGTGACATGAATTTCAACTTGATCCATGTACCCATTCTTAGAAAAAGGGGCCTTAGTAGATGTATGGATAACAAATGAAAAATTTACATAGCTGCTGGTGAACCTTTTGGGATGTAAGGTTGTGGTCCAAGAAACTTAAGTATTCCTGATGTTTCGTTCAGGACTGAACTGGACATCCTCAGAGGCACTCCTCCACTGAGTCTTGCCGACTGACCAGTCGGACTTTTTTTCTTTATTGTGATTTCATTCCTCTGCCCCATATGGGGCAGGGGAGGGCTGTGAGCGGCACAATCCGCCGCTCTTCAGCCGAGTGGCATGACAACTAATACGAGAGTAAAATGTTACATATAAGGCGATAAAAGAGGGGGACGTAAAACAGAGTACGGGGAGATAATGGAGGTAAAAATACACTGACATGGAGACATTCATGGGGGGACAATTAAAAAAGTCGACAGAAATTTAAAAAACACATTTGGCTATTCTTAAAACACAAAGAAGAAAAAAATGGTTCAAATGGCTCTGAGCACTATGGGACTTACTGTCTGAGGTCATCAGTCCCCTAGAACTTAGAACTACTTAAACCTAACTAACCTAAGGACATCACACACACCCATGCCCAAGGCAGGATTCGAACCTGCGACGTAGCGGTCGCGCGGTTCCAGACTGAAGCGCCTAGAACCGCTTGGCCACATCGGCCGGCCACAAAGAAGACACTGAAGGGACACGCACAGGTTAAAAGTCGGCCACAGTATTAAAAACACTCCAGAACAACACACTTTAAACCCACTTGGAGCACACACGATGAAAAATAGAACTGCCAGGTGGGACCTGCCGAGGGAGAGGCCAAAGAGGATGGAAAAGGAGGGGAGAGCAAGGTGCAGCAGGGGAGGGTGACCGGTCGGACGTTCGAGAGCGACATTAATACTGTAGGAAAGAGGGCATGGTCAAAGTAACACGTGACGAGCAGAGATCATCCTTGTCAGAGATATGACTTAACTACCGATTGTCGTCTTGTCAAAGATAAAACTGTCTAGCGATTCTACTGCCCACATGTCGCTAAGTTTCATTACCTCCTCTTTCCTATTAAAACTATCTTGATGCTTATAAATTTCAATGGCTTCTCTACATAGCTGTGGATAATAATTTGACGTTGTAGATAAAATTTCTGTTTCAGAAAACGCCCTCCTCTGTCGACATGTGGTGTATACAAAATTTCGTGTACGTGGGGTAAAGTTTATATTGGAACTACCAAGGGGAGCGTAAATACACGATTAAAAGAGTACAAAAGTCTTTGCAAACTAGGAAAAATAGAGAATTCAGTTGTAGCAGAGCATGCTCTTCAGTCAGGAAACCACGAAGTGAACTTTTCTGACAAGATGACAATCGATAGTTGATTTTTATCTCTGACAAGGATTATCTCTGCTCATCGCGTGTTACTTTGAACACGCCCCCTTTTCTACTGTATTTATGTCGTTCTCGGACGTCCGACTGGTCAGTCGGCAAGATTCAGCGGAGGAGCGCTTCTGAGGATGTCCAGCGCAGTCCTGGACGAAACGTCAGGAACGGAAGAGTTTCTTGGACCACGACCTTACGTCCCGAAAGGTCTATCAGCAGCTATGACATCCGGTTGTGAAAGCCTTCATGCTGTGATACAAATTTACAGATTTCTGATTTTCTCCTTTGATTGTGCTGTGAAACCTCGATGCTTGCCAAATTACATGATTTTAGGCCAATGGGATGCATCTTATGAGTTGTGATGTGTGAGTTTGCGAATATCAAAATACGTGACCATAATGGCCGTAGCTTTTCGTTGCAGTGACTTAGAAGCTTACATGTATCACACACCCCTACTTTCCTGAGTTAAAGGGCTCTGAACAGACAGATGGACAGACAAACAGTCTGATATCAAATGCCAAAAAAATGTTTCAGTGTGATATAATTACAAATTTAAAGCCTTTCTTTTGTCAAATTGCTATTACATGGCGATGAAGTGGCGTTGTTCGTCCACTCGCACGTTATTTTTGGTAACAAGATAAAAATTAATCTTGATAATATTCTTCATTCAGTGCGTGTTGCAGTAAGAAGTATATCTACATCAACTGATAAAAACACCTACACGACCATCTGTGTACAGGTTATCCGAAATTATTGCATTTTGACGTTTACATACTACAGTCTCGCTGTTTTATGTCATATTTCATTAATAACGATGGTTGCGTTATGCAGCATCCGTTGTGAAAGGTTAGATATATTCTAATAGTGTAAGTCGGGGTACTGTGTTCGCACTCATATAAATCCATGCGTAGTTTGTTACATTTTAGTCAAAACCTGGTGCAGAGGCTTTATGTTTCAGAGTTTCAACCGTTCTATACGTTATTTGTTTTAAGATATAACTGCGTTGGTCATTTATCTTTGACAGTCATGGTATCAGTTAGACATGCGCAATGTTACCCGGCATGTTGATATGCAGCGCGTCATCTAGGTCTACTTACAAGGGAACCTCCCCATCGCACCCCCCTCAGATTTAGTTATAAGTTGGCACAGTAGATAGGCCTTGAAAAACTGAACACAGATCAATCGAGAAAACAGGAAGAAGTTGTGTCGAACTATGAAAAAATAAGCAAAATATACAAACTGAGTAGTCAATGTGCAAGATAAGTAACATCAAAGATAACGTGAGCTCAGGAGCGCCGTGGTCCCGTGGTTAGCGCGAGCAGCTGCGGAACGAGAGGTCCTTGGTTCAAGTCTTCCCTCGAGTGAAAAGTTTAATTTTTTATTTTCAATTATTATCTGTCCGTGCGTCCGTCCGATGCGAGGTAACTGCGCCGTAGTATGGGGACGCTACACCTAAACAAACATCGAAACTGTTGCATTCATTTGTTGCAGTTTATGTGACAAACCCTTATGTTTTCATCACTTTTTTGGGAGTGATTATCACATCCACAAGAAAACCTAAATCGGGCAAGGTAGAAGAATCTTTTTACCCATTCGCCAAGTGTACAAGTTAGGTTGGTCGACAACATATTCCTGTCATGTGATGCGCATGCCGTCACCAGTGTCGTATAGAATATATCAGACGTGTTTTTCTGTGGAGGAATCGGATGACCTATGACCTTGCGATCAAATGTTTTCGGTTCCCATTGGAGAGACACGTCCTTTCGTCTACAAATCGCACGGTTTTGCGGTGCGGTTGCAAAACACAGACACTAAACGTATTACAGTGAACAGAGACGTCAATGAACGAACGGACAGATCATAACTTTGCGAAAATAAAGAAAGTAAACTTTTCAGTCGAGGGAAGACTTGAACCAAGGACCTCTCGTCCCTCAGCTGCTCATGCTAACCACGGGACCCCGGCGCTCCTCAGTCCACATTCTCCTTGATGTTCCATATCTTGCGTATGGACTACTCAGTTTGTATAATTTGTTTATTTTTTTCATAGTTCCACACAACTTCTTTCTGTTTTCTCGATTGATCTGTGTTCAGTTTTTCAAGGCCTATCCACTGTGCCAACTTATAACTTAATCTGAGGGGGGTGCGATGGGGAGGATCCCTTGTTAGTTTCACGTGAGCTCCCGAGGCCCACAGCACGGCGTCCTTGGAGACGAGGCGCTCGCCGGAGCTTAAGTCTTGGTGGTGACTTAGTACCTACGTACCGCACTTTTAAAATGTGACTACGCCTATTCAGGCTGTTTTAGTTTTATTTCTGAACCATGCCCTCGTAGACTTATTGTAGAATCAGGTTTATCTTCTGAAGAAGGCACAATTACTTGGGCTGAGACCTAGGTAAAGGTTGGTTTCATTACAGCAATCGAGGCTGATAGTTTCTGATATATTAAATAAAATAATAATAAGAGCAGCATTTATGCCATATTCAGCGTGGGTACAGTTAACGCAGTTAGCTAATTTCATGTTCCATGGATCATTTTGAACGATAAACCATAATGATATGGAACGAGTCATTTACATTCAAATCGCAAATTAATTTGTAAGTATGGCTACATGCTGAACATTAATAATTCTTTTTATTTCTTTCGAACATCAATTCGTGAGCGGCCTGAAGGTGCCACAGGTTCCTCCCAACTTACTACCTGACTGCGAATGGTTCAAATGGCTCTGAGCACTATGGGACTCAACTGCTGAGGTCATTAGTCCCCTAGAACTTAGAACTAGTTAAACCTAACTAACCTAAGGACATCACAAACATCCATGCCCGAGACAGGATTCGAACCTGCGACCGTAGCGGTCTCGCGGTTCCAGACTGCAGCGCCTTTAACCGCACGGCCACTTCGGCCGGCCACTACCTGACTGCTCCTAAGTCTGTTCTTAGTACAAAAATATCTGTACATTAGTATAGGAATGAATTACTGTCGAAGTGTAATCTATGAAATGCCTTGCTACATTAGGTCCCATTCACTTTCTAACTAGTGTTTTTTCACCTACTCTCTTGATAACGCACTGTATGTATTCCGAACTTCTCTCACTTTTGCCTGCCTCATGGATTTAGGAAAGCGTTAATTCGTTTAGCTATCAGAACTTAATGCACAAAGCTCTTTGTTGTATACCATCAGATCGTTTAAGATGCTAGTTGGTCCGTACAAGGAATCAAAAATACGGAACGTCTGAAATATTTAGACCACAGTGTCCGGATCCAATCTTGGACTGTTCCAGGTAGGAAAAAAACATTTTCCTTGCCGGTCCAGTTGTCAGTATTTTGCAACACCATAGGCATTTGTTGGGGTGCACTCAGCCTCGTGATGCCAATGGAGGAGCTACTCGACCGAATAGTTGCGGCTTCGCTCAAGAATACCATCATAACGACCGGGAGAGCGGTGTGCTGATAACACACACCTCCTATCCGCGTCCTCTACTGAGGATGACCCGGCGGTCGGATGGTCCCGATGGGCCACTTGTGGCCTGTAGACGGAGTAGTTTTTATAGGCATTTGTTGGCAACTCTGTTTTCGTAACAGTGATTTACAGGTGTAGCACTGCTTGATTCTGCTAAATTCGCTCGGCTTTTCGTTGTCATCTCGATGAAATCTTCTTAATAATTTCCACTTGAGACATCTCATTTTCGTTCTTATCTTTCACGTTGTGAGCAATGTACGTGGCAATGAAAGAGGGGTCACTGCAGCACTGCCTTGTCCGCATAGTAGAAAAGTGCTGCCTTTATAATTCGGTAGCTGCTTTCGACGCCATTTCAAATTTTTCTGTAAAAGCTGTATCATTTCCTTTGCTACAGCATTAACTCAGCTGCTAACTGTCACAAGTGATGGACCTTAACACGCCGTGTCATATATCACCTGCCCGCCGGGGTAGCCAAGGGGTTATAGGCGCTACAGTCTGGAACCGTGGGACCGCTACGGTCGCAGGTTCGAATCCTGCCTCGGGCATGGATGTGTGTGATGTTCTTTGGTTGGTTAGGTTTAATTAGTTCTAAGTTCTAGGGGACTGATGACCTTAGAAGTTAAGAGTTCAGTCCCATAGTGCTCAGAGCCATTTGAACCATATGTCACCTGGAAAACTCACAGGAGTAGCCACAGTCGCCTGCGTCGCGATACCACGTTACGTTCTAATAAAACAAGAGAAAGTCTCTGAACAGATTCGAAGCAACTATCAGTGACAGGAATCTGTGTTTTGTTCATCATCTCGGTATCAAATGAGAGTGGATAAATCACGGAACCAACGAACAAGTTGGTTAGTAAGTGTTACCTATGGTAGATCTGGAAGTAAAGAACGTATGGAAGTGCACAACAGCACATTTGCGGGCTCGTTTCTGCTTCAGTAATCAATCTTCTATTTTTCCTTGTGAATTCGCAATTTATTATTATATGGTATCGATATATTAGCCTATATTCCATAACAGCTCCTCATTTTGCTGGTATTCTTGATATTTTAATTGTGTATGACACTAGACTACACGTAGATACAGTACATTTTAGGTCAACAGTGCATAGTATCTTATTGTTTATTAACGTTTTGGACAAGGTCGCTTTGCACACATTTCTGGTTTAGTTAAAATAAGTTTTCGCCGCAGGGTGAACGTGATAAGTATGCATCTCATTTGTATTTTTCAATACTGTAATCTTTTGTCGTTTCGAAGCTGTCCCGTAGTAAAGTCTGGAAGCGCTCCACGTAGGGCTACATGGCGTAAGCTGTGGATAGCAGTAGGGGATTGTGAACTGTCCATGAAGTTAATTTTTCTAGTGCAGTTAGCAGTATTGGTGACGACGCTTGGCACCTCGTGGTCGTTCACCCACTTTTGGGATTGCTGCTGAGCAATTCAGCTAAATTCTCGTAATATTCTCTGTCATGTTGGTGAAGTAATCTGACATGGTGTTTTTATGAAATCTAGAGCTTAAATTTCAACTGGCTTTGTATTTCATATTGTGTACAGAGCGCTAAACGAAGCAGTCTTATGCGTGCTCCATGGCGCCATGCTCATGATCTAAGGCAAGGGTAGTTGCTGGTTCAGATCTTCTCGGACGGCCGATGTGTATCACTTGTTTTTTTCTTGTTTCTCTGGAAATGATCAGAACGCAATTCAGTAAAAAAATTCTAAGAAAATCGTGGCGTTGCACTAACTAAGCAGTAGCCAGTTTTCGTAATTGTCAACATTCTTTTGTAATGCAATAAACTTCATTCGTTATTAGTTCGTTATTGTTACTATTTTTATTGTTATTCACTCACTCACAAGAGCGTTCCTATCCCTATTTAGCAACAATGCCGATGACTAGTGAATGTGGAAGTCTGGAATGTAGCATGTCTTGCCACACACAATACGTGATGTTGTAAAGTATCAGACGCTAATGCTGCATAAAAACGAAATGTGCTCGCGCCTGCTCTTTTAACGCCTGTATAAGACGAGCACGACAAACACTTCGCTACATAGCTGTCTCAAAACACAGATAAGTATTGGCAACATCGTTGCAAATATTTGGCAACCCTTACATAGTACACTTACTTCCGCATGTGGTCATGAATCGTTGCGCTAAATTCACTTGGAATTTTCTTTCCATTTCGATGACTTATGCTTTACAATCCTCATGTAAGATGAGGCACTGAGATAGAAAATATAATTTTAGGACTCGAGGAATGCCGTACTTCACATACGTAACGTTGCGTTATGAGGCTCAGCGACCATTGCGAAGAATGAGACCATCTCCCACCAGCGTCTCGTTAGCTTGGTTGTTTCAGGCCTGTCTCGTGATGCAAGGGCGGCGTGAGTTCTTAGCTCTACTTGAGGTCCAGACTAGTGCGCTCTAGGTTATTATTTTCCGTTTTATTTGATGCAGCTGCAGATTGCTAGAAGAAATTCTTTAACAAAATCTGAAGAGATCCTATGAACCTTAAGTCTTCTCACTAGTTCGACTCAGTAAGCTGTGATGATGGTCACAGATGTCAGCTTTTTGAATACCAAGCTTCTTCATTATACGAAGGTCTCTGAAGAACTTTGACTCCACCGTCAAACATACGAATGCGAGTACTGTTCGTCACGTAGTACCCATATGTCAGGGGATTGGATATGAGGTAAATATAGTTCCTCTGTGCTAAATATGTGACATAGCAGTTAGGCAACGCTGTAGACGGTTGCTGACTCCAACGTTAGCAACTTCGTACCTTCGTTCCACTCTGGGTCCCATCAAAAATGGGTAATTTTTTTAGACTTAAATCTAACCGAATACCTTAAATATCACTTGCGATCAGCATCAAATTCCCCACAAATCTATTTGTAGATTTCAAACTGTGCACGCTATAGAACATGCACTGCAAGATATTCACAGTTTATCGCATACATTTACCGTAAGAAATCAAACTAGGACAGTAAAACTCATTACACCACAGTTACTGACTGTGGCTTGACAAAACATACAAATATCTGACGGAAACAATTGCATGAAGACTAGCTTATAAAAGGGAAAGATACGAAATATAAAGTATTAAGCGTAACATTAAACAACGTAGTAAGTTAGATTGCATTACGAATTATAAAATTAATTTTGAACTATATTCGTGTCTTGTATATTAGTGTAATACAGTACCCGTCATTTAAAAACAAGTTGTCTGCCTCCGTTGCTATCGAGCGTGCAATGCAAATCGTAGGTTTTTTTTGTGGATCATAACTAAACAAAATTAAAACATTTGATACTCTCCAAAGCGATGAGCGATAGTTGACGGCCGGCCGTTGTGACCTAGCGGTTCTAGGCCCTTCAGTCTGGAACCGCGCGCCTACTACAGTCGCAGGTTCGAATCCTGCCTCAGGCATGGAGTGTGTGATGTCCTTAGTTAGGTTTAAGTAGTTCTAAGTCTAGGGGACTGATGACCTCAGCAGTTAAGTCCCATAGTGCTCAGAGCCATTTGATAGCTGACGCTTTCGACACAGTGCAAGGGAGTGGAGCGCAACAGCGGTAGGCGGGTAGCAGCAAATGGGCCCGGAGTGCTCTATCGCATGCGGCTTTGAGAGGCAAATAGTCTGCCAAGAAATCTTTCTCAAAAATGTTATTGGACGGAACTGTTATAATTGGTGTGTCAGAAAACGAAATGCATTGTAGCTGTGATACCATTACAATGAAGACTTCAAGCGCTATAAAAAATTAGGCAATGACCGGTTCCAAATACGAGATTTTGCATGTAGACGATGCACGCAGGCGTAACACTGGGAACAGAAGGCCGGACTTCCTGTAGGACCAGCCGTAGCCTACAGTGTTGCCCGAGTGAGAAGATAGCTGGACTTACATGGTTATCAGCGTGGCCAGTTGGCCCCGGTAGCTGAGTGGTCAGCGTGACAGAATGTCAATCCTAAAGTTCCGGGTTCGATTCTCGGCTGGGTTGGAGATTTTCTCCGCTCAGGGACTGGGTGTTGTGTTGTCCTAATCATCATCATTTCATCCCCATCGACGCGCAGGTCGCCGAAGTGGCGTCAACTCGAAAGACCTGCACCAGGCGGACGGTCTACCCGACGGGAGGCTCTAATCACACGACATTTCAGCTGCAAATGCCTATTCACAACATTTTCTCAGTAATAAAGGATTGTTGTTTTTCCTCCAGTAATTGGTTCAAATGGCTCTGAGCACTATGGGACTTAACATCTATGGTCATCAGTCCCCTAGAACTTAGAACTACTTAAACCTAACTAACCCAAGGACATCACACAACACCCAGTCATCACGAGGCAGAGAAAATCCCTGACCCCGCCGGGAATCGAATCCGGGAACCCGGGCGTCCTCCAGTAATTCCAATTTGAGTTCACAAAGCATCTTTGCAATACTTGTGTTGAGCGTACCTTCAGGGAACTAATCTAGCAGCATGCCTCTTTGCTGCTTGATGTCTTCCTTCCATTTGACGTGGTGGGGATCTGCAACGTTGAAACAGCACTCAAAAATGGGTCGCAGTAGTGTTCTATGTGCAGTCGCTTTTATAGTAATATTTTCTGATGTGACTGTGTCAAGCAACACAGCACTAATTCTTTATTTGAACATTACACGACTCTGTTTTTGCATTTCATCTCTTTTAACTTACATTTTTCCACATTTAGAGCAGGCAGCCGTTCACTGCGCCAAATAAAAGTTCTCTTTAAGTCATCCTGTGAGCTTCTATAGCCACTCAGCGATGATACTTTCCTGTCCACTACAGCGTCATCAACAAACAGAGGCAGATTGCTGCTGACACTATCCTTGAGATTATTTATATCTAGAGAGAACAAGAGTGGTCTGATGAACACTTGCTATAGAGGACAACATGCTGGGTTCTATTACTTAATAATTCTTCGAGGCACTTATATATCAGGGAAACTATTCCATATGCTCACTGCAAACGCCATGCACGATTGACGCCTTAGCTTCTTGTAATCAGCATCACACAAGAACATGCTCATACAGAGGTAGAAAACTGTGATTCATCGGACGAATGATTTCTCCCAGCTGTCAGTCGTCCATTCGGCAGTCTTCTTGGAACAGATGAGTCTTTTTCATTAATTCTCCTCGAAAGGCGCATTTGATAATGTTAGAGTGGTCCATGTGTGGGAATGTATGTTCATCTCTCAGGTTGAACATTATTAAGTAGTCCCATTACTGTCCAGCCACTTTATGGTAGTAACTGTAGCGATACATGCAGGTTACCGTGTATCTACGATGTGGCCTCAAGTTAGCGTCACTTTTGAATACACGCCAATTATATATGTATAGGTGATAACGGTTCTCAACAGGTGTTGGGTTCTCAGCACTAATCTGTGCTCATCTACAGATTATCTTGAAGCTCAATGTGCCACTGCACAGAGAAAGCACAGGCCGTCGAATCTTGGTACAATGCTTCAAATGAATACCAGTATGTGGCAATGGTTCAGTCTACATCTATATCATTCTCCGCAAGCCACCTAATGTTGTGTGGCGGAGGGTACCTTTTGTACCACTTACTGAGCCCTCCAACCCTGTTCCACCCTCGAATAGCGGGTGGGAAGAGTGATTGGCGCTAAGCCTCTGTATTGTCTCTAAGTTCTCGAATTTTCTCCTCGTGATCATTATGCGAGACGTATGTAGGGGGAAGCAATATGTTGTCCGACTCTTACCGGAAAATGCTCTTTCAAAATTTCAATAGTAAATCTCTCCGTGACACATAACGCCTCTCTTGTAACGTGTACAAATGTAGTTTGTTGAGCGTCCCCGTAACGCTCTCGTGCCGACTAAACGATAAACGATCCCGTGAAGAAACGTCCCGCTCTTCGTTGGATCTTCGCTATCTCTTCTATCAGTTCTATCCGGTAGGGATCCCAGATAGATGAACAATACTCAAAATGCGTCGAACAAGTGCCTTGTAAGCCACTTCCTTCGTGGATGAATTACATGTCCTTCAGACTCTTCCTACGAATCTCAGTCTGGCATCTGCTTTTCCCACTATTTGTTTTATATGGTCATTCCACTAAAGGTCACTCTGGATAATTACTCCTAGATATTTTACGGCAGATACTGTTTCCAGAAGTTTTTCATCAGTAGTGTACCTATGCAGTAGCGGACTTCTTTTCCTGTGTATACGCAATATGTTTCATTTGTTTACGTTCAGGGTCAATTGCCAGAGCCTGCACCATTCATCAATTCTCTTGAGGTCTTCTGCAAATCATTACTATCTTCCGGGTTTGCAACTTTGTTATAGACAACCGCTTCATCTGCGAACAGCCTTAGAGAGCATCCGACGCTTTTTACTGCCCTATCACACCTAGGGGTACACCGAAAATCACCTTTACTTCTGTCGATTTTGTTCCGTTAAGAGAGGCGTGTTGAGTTCGGTCCAGACGCAAATCTGGTCCAACACCTGATAAGCGCGGATTTCCTTGACTAAACTGCAGCGTAGGAAGACGTCAAATGCCTTCCTGAAGTCAGAGAACACGGCATCAACTTCAGCGCCTTTGTCTACAGCACTGTGGATCTCATGCAGGAACAGAGCAAGCTGAGTTTCGCAGGATCTCTGTTTGCGGAATCCATGTTGATTTTTATAGAGGAAATTTTCCTTCTCCAAGAACGTCATGTTCGTGAGCACACACTATAACTCTACAACAGATTGAGGTCAACAATTTAGGTCTATAATTGTGTGCACCTGTCCTACAGCCCTACTTAGAAACAGAAATGACATACGCTTTCTTCCTGTCGCTAGGTACTCTTCGTTGTTCAAGTGGTCTACAATAAATTACTGCCAGGAGGGGGACAACTTTTCTCGCAGGTAAACAATTTTGGAAGACCGAATTCAGTATTTCGGCCTTCTTTCTGTAATATTCCATTTCGGTACCAGTATGGTCACTGAATGAATGAATAGATGATTTTGACCCACTTACTGGTTTTACATACAACCAAAACCTCTTCAGTATTGCCATAAGGAATTTTCGATACTTCGGGATGCCATTAGTAGAGAGTCATAGGAGATTCTGGTAAGAATTTTGCCGACACCAGCGTCAGCATTCCTGGAATTGATAAAACCAGCTTCGGCTTTCCCAGAATCGCTGAAGCCAGCACCTGGCACTCAGGCAATTTCTCCCTGTGGCCAACGGGATTACGCATTTTGTGAAAACACAAGGAGGCATCGGGGCACCAGTGACATGCATGCTTGGTCCCCCAGCGTTCGAGTAATTTTAATTTTTATAGTTCAATTGCAATGTGCCATCATTTATCATCTGTACATCCATATACACTATGTGATAAAAGTATCAGGACACCTGACTGAAAATGACTTACAAGTTCGTGGCGACCTCCATCCGGTAATGCTGCAATTCGATATGGCGTTGGCCCACCCTTAGTCTTGATGACAGCTTCCACTCTCGCAGGCATACGTTCAATCAGGTGCCGGAAGGTTTCTTGGGGAATTACAGCCCATTCTTCACAGGAAATGATGTCGGTTGGTGAGACCTGGCACGAAATCGGCATTCGAAAACATCCCAAAGGTGTTCTATAGAATTCAGTCAGGACTCTGTGCAGGCCAGTTCATTACAGGGATGTTAGTGTTGTGTAACCACTCCGCCACAGGTCATGCGTTGTGAATAGGTGTTCGATCGTATTGAAAGATGCAATCGCCATCAACGAATTGCTCTTCAATAGTGGGAAGCAAGAAGGTGCTTAAAGCATCAGTCTAGGCCTGTGCTGTGGTAGTGCCACGCAAAATAACAATGGTTGCAAGACCCCTTCATGAAAAACGCGACCACACCATAACACCATCGACTCCGAATTTTACTGTTGGCATGACACATGCTGGCAGATGACGTTCAACGGCCATTCGCCATACCCACATCCTGCCATCAGATCGCCACATTGTGTACTGTGATACGTCACTCCACACAATGTTTTTTCACTGTTCAATCATTACACCAAGAGAGGAGTCGTTTGGCATTTACTGGCGTGATTTGTGCCTTATGAGCAGCCGCTCGACCACGAAACCCCGCCTAACTGTCATAGTATTTGCCGGCCGGGGTGGCCGAGCAGTTCTAGGCGCTACAGTCTGGAACCGCGCGATCGCTACGGTCTCAGGTTCGAATCCCGCCTCGGGTATGGATGTGTGTGATGTCCTTAGGTTAGTTAGGTTTAAGTAGTTCTAAGTTCTAGGGGACTGATGACCTCAGATGTTAAGTCCCATAGTACTCAGAGCCATTTGAACCATTTTTGTCATTGTGTTTGCAGTGGATCCTGATGCAGTGTGGAACTCCTGTGTGTTGGTCTGGATAGATGTCTGCCTATTACACATTAAGACCCTCTTTAACTGTCGGCAGTCTCTGTCAGTCAACAGACGAGGTCGGCCTGTACGCTTTTGTGCTGTACGTGTCTCTTCACGTTTCCACTTCACTATCACTAGAGAAACCGTGTACCTAGGGATGTTTAGGAGTGTGGAAATCTCGCTTACAGACATATGACACAAGTGACACCCAGTCAGCTGATCATGTTCGAAGTCCATGAGTTCCACGGAGAGCCCCATTCTGCTCTCTCTCTAGATATCTAACGACTAATGAGGTCGCTGATATGGTGCACCTAGCAGAAGGTGGCAGCACAATGCACCTAATATGAAAAACGCATGCTTTTAGAGGTGTCCGGATACTTTTGATCACATAGTGTAGTATGAAGTGCCACAACCAGTAGCAGCAGTGATCGTCAGGGAAGAAGAAGATTATCAGCAAATATTTGTCAGTTTTTTCTGTTAGAACAATATGGTTATTAGTAGGAAACACCACCAATTTGCGTGGATGCATCACAGCACTCCAATGTGGTGCGCTATGATAGCAGCTGACATTATACCGCTTCCAGAGAGAACTATCACCTGTGTATTTTCATAGATGTGCTGACCTATTGTGATTAATTAATTTTTTTATACTTAGGTTTTTATTGTTACTGTTACAGATGAGGATATGGATGTGTTCCAGGATGTACTAGCGCCTCTGGATGTCTGCCTGACCAGTCGGACCTGTTGACAATCCACTTTACCCTAGCACAGCCACAGCAGCTACAGTCCACAGCCCAAAGAGCAACTATTCCAGTGCTGGCAGAACTGCTGGGCAATGATGCAGAGGTGTTCCACTACATACTGTTGCCTGAGCCGCAGCAGCAGCCTTCTACTCGAGTTTATTTGGACTACCAAGCAATCAGTAGGAATATAGTATAAGAACGAGTGACTATTACTGTTTCAGTGGTAAATTAATCATATACACAGAATTTCTTTTTTTTATTTTTCAACCAATTGCAGTATACAAATACTTGACATAGCTACAACTTAGTACTGGTGCTACACCCGCATATATGCTGGCATAACATGTTATGCAAGAACCTGTATGTCAAACGCAAGAGTTATCTTCTACCTGTCTATATCATGTGCTGTTGCTGTCAGGCGACAGTTGTAGGGCTCCACTGCTTTTAGGCTGTTTGCTCTCCATTCTACGTCTGTGCTCTGTATTGAGCACATTGGGGCGTCGGTATCAAGAGGTCGAGATCTTCGTTACGAGGAAACATTTCTTGCACTGCTTTCTGTGTGCATATACATCAAAATTTTAGATTGAACTCGCATTTCTGCAAGTCTCAGCCTACACCTACACACACACATTTCCACTGAGTCGGTTATTGCCGAAAGTGTCGACTAAGTTCTTTTTCAAACCCTAGCTTGTCAGAACATTCCATCTAGTGGTCAAATCGGATCATAGATCTTAAGAAAAAGAACCAGTGTATCAGACACAAGCTATTATCTACACATTTATAGTTTTAATTATTTAATGAGGAAATCGAGGCACTGTTGTATCATGTCTTGCAGCATATGGATGACCTGTTTTGTGTGTTAAGTGTCGATTTTTATAACTACAACATTTGCCCTTCACATACGAAGAAAATATTGTACTATTTCACTGCCAGTGTAGAAAAAAAAAAGATTTAACATGTCAACATGTCGTCTTTGACAATTGTAGACCAGCCGTAAAAAGTGGGGTGGGGGTGAGGAATAGAACAAAACACAACCATAAACAAAACATGGTAGATTTAGCTACTAGACTTTAAGATGACACGATTAGAGGCAGTATAATGACAGAAAAACTTTTACTGCTCACCATTACTGTAACCATTACGAAGCATGACCACCACCCATCTTTCACATCATTACTCGGTAAATACAAAAGAACAATGTGATTTGCCCTGTCATCTGATACCCACACCAAATGCATAGGACCCGCCTGCCAAAACTGCTAGCTGAGCTACCCACTGCAGACAGTCCTTCAGATGGGTAAGAGACAAGATGCTGGAAAACTAGAACGACACACATCCTGTCTCCATATGTGTTAGCACCACATCTTATCGCACACCTGTAAGTTAACATACAGAGAGACTGTTCAGCCCCAGGATGACACACTGTCAACCAGCACTTTACTGAACACATTTCGCGAAATGCTATGACTTCCCCCTCCCTGTCTCAACTCACCACACACACACACACACACACACAAACACAAAAACACACACACACACAAACACAAACACACACACACACACACACACACACACACACACACACACACACACACATACATACATACACAGAGTTCCATCGCCGATGCATGGGTAATGCATCTCAGTCATGTCTGCACTGTGGAGTACAGAGACAGTTCCCTTGGGTCCATTTTCTGGTGCAACAGGAAACTGAATTACTATCAAATAATAGTGTCATAATATTTTTTTCTGTAAGCACACACACGATGCACATTGTTACACATATGAAACAAGTAGTCTGTATGTAAATGTATATAGTCTTATTGCTGGTGTGGGTTGATATTTTTACCATGTAGCCAGAGTACTGTGTACTTTTCCCAAATGTTAACCCAGCACGATACTAACTGCCAAAGCCAACACTCACATGTATGACAAAAAAGCACACATGTTTTGTTGACGTGACCCAGTATCTTAAATATATCTTTATGGCTACAGATCTCTACAAAATATCACTCCATGGTCTCATAACAATGTGGGTCAGCATCATTAAGTCTGTAAAGTCTTGGTAGGTTAGAGTCACTACTAATACTCTGTGCTGTGTTCTCATTATTGTTTATCATAGTGACAGTTAGTACTCACAATACTTCTACATTAGGAATATTTCTGAGTCATTTGTTCTCTGACATCATCCTAGGGATATGAGAAGCAGTGATTTTCTTCTTAGTAGGCACATCTATATCCACTGACTTTTTATAAGTTTTTGATGCGTCATACGCTCTAAGACAAAAAAAAAGACGCACTGCGAAGGAATTATCCGAATGGCGTGTAAATCGGTAGGTATGATGTACTTGTACAGATAAACAAATGATTACAATTTCAGAGAAACTGGATGATTTATTCAAGAGGAAGAGCTTCAGAAATTGAGCATAGCGTGTTGCTCATCTGTGGCCATTATGCAAGCAGTTATTCAGTTTGGTATTGATTGACAGAGTTGTTGGATACCCCTCTGAGGGACATCGTGCCAGATTCTATCCAATTTATGGGTAACATTGACAAAATCCCGAGTTGGTTAGAAAGTCCTGCGAATAATGCTCCAAACTTCCTCAGCTGGGGAGAGATCCGGCGGCCTTGCTACCCGAGGTACGGTTTGGCAAGCACGAAGACAAGCAGTAGAAACTCTCATTGTGTGCTAGAGGGCATTATCTTGCTGTAATGTAAGCCTGGTATGGTTTCCCATGAATGGCAACAAAACAGAGGGTAGAATATCATCGACGTACCATGCAGTATCGGGTCCGCAGATGACAACCAAATGGGTACTGCTATGAAAAGAAAGCCACCCCAGATCATCACTTCTGACTGTCGGCCGATATGGAGGGTGGCAGTCAGATTAGTATCCAAGTATTGACCAGGGCGCATCCAGTCACATCTTCAGTCTGGAATCTCATTGACTGGGCCGGCCGCGGTGGTCTCGCGGTTCTAGGCGCGCAGTCCGGAACCGTGCGACTGCTACGGTCGCAGGTTCGAATCCTGCCTCGGGCATGGATGTGTGTGATGTCCTTAGGTTAGTTAGGTTTAAGTAGTTCTAAGTTCTAGGGGACTAATGACCACAGCAGTTGAGTCCCATAGTGCTCAGAGCCATTTTCTCATTGACTGGAGTGGAACTGTCATCCCACTTCGAACTGAGCCCCGATGACCGGCGAACACGTATCTGAAGATATCCCGGACGGTGGTAGGGTACCAATCTGACTCTCGCCAGCCATACAGTCAAGAACCAGGAGTGGTGGTCCGGGTGTCATTTCTTTTCATAGCAGGACCCTTTTGGTTATCATCCTCTCCACCTTTACAGCAGAGCAATACGTCGACGTTATTCCACTCCCCATTTGGCTGCCCTTCAGGGGAAGCAATTCTGAGCTTACGTTCAGGTAGCATAATGCCCGCATTTGGTGAGAGCTTCTCTTGCCCGCCAAATCCAACAAGGCAGCCTGACCTCTCTCCCGTCGAGAATGTTTGGAGCATTGTGGACATGGCCCTCCAGCCAGCTCGGGATTTTGACTGTCTAACGCGCCAGTTGGACAGAATTCGGCATGATATCCATCAGGAGGATATCCAAAGGGTTAGGGACTTGCTCAGTTTGTGAAGCTCATTCTTTTGAATAAATCATTCAATTTTTCTGAAATTTTGATAAATTTATTTGTCTGTACGTGTTCATCACATCTACCGATTTCTGTCCCATTCGAATAATTTATTCGTGGTGAGACAGCTTTTTGTCTTGGAGTATGAAACGTATGCTAAAAATGGATAACAGCAACTGTGTCTCTGCTTACCGAAAACTTGCTTAAATAGCTATAAAATGACGGCATTCCTGCCAGCTCTCTGTACTCAGAAAGTAACTTATTCCGATATATGTATATCTAAACACTGGGCTTCCATCATATTTGCTCATGAGATTTATTAATCCAACCTAGTAAGTGTCCCATGTTGACGAACAGATCCCATACTTTACACATAATATACCACGAAAATCCGAAACTTGTTATGCATGGCACAAATATACACATCAAAAATAGTTTTGCATCACCTCGGTTCCGAGAGTTCCGGAAGCAGTACAGAAAATTGGAACAGAGATCAACATAAACATCTTTTCCGTCCTTTTTATTGCTCATGAAAACCACTCATTGCATGTTGTACCACCATACAGCGAGACCTTCAGAGGTGGTAGTCCAGACTGCTGTACACACCGGTATCTCTAATACCCAGTAGCACATCCTTTTGCGTTGATGCATGCCTGTATTCATCGTGGCATACTATCCACAAGTTCATCAAGGCACTGTTGGTCCAGATTGTCCCACTCCTCAAAGGCGATTCGGTGTAGATCCCAAAGAGCGGTTGGTGGGTCACGTCGTCCATAAAAATCCCTTTTCAATCTATCCCAGGCATTTTCGATAGGATTCATGTCTGGAGAACATGCTGGCCACTCTAGTCGAGCGATGTAGTTGTCCTGAAGAAAGTCATTCACAATATGTGAATGATGAGGGCGCGAATTGTCCCCCGTGAAGACGAATGCCTCTCCTGTATGCTGCCGATATGGTTGCACTATTGGTCGAAGAATGGCATTCACATATCGTACAGCCGTTACGACGCCTTCCATGACCACCAGCGACGTACGTTGGCCCCATATAATGCCACCCCAAAACAGCAGAGAACCTCCACTTTGTTGCACTCGCTGGACAGAGCGTCTAAGGCGTTCAGCCTGACTGGGTTGCATCCAAACACGCCTCAGATGATTGTCTGGTTGAAGGCATATGCTACACTCATTGGTGAAGAGAACGTGATGCCAATCATGAGTGGTCCATTTGGCATGTTGCTGGGCCCATTTGTACCGTACTGCGTGGTGCCGTGGATGTAAAGATGGACTTCGCCATCGACTTCGGGAGTGAAGTTGCGCATCATGCAGCCTATTGCGCACAGTTTGAGTCATAACACAATGTCCTGTGGCTGCAAGAAAAGCATTATTCAATATGGTGGCGTAGCTGTCAGGGTTCCTCCGAGTCATAATCCGTAGGTCATGTCACTGACAGTTCCTGTCTCTCTGTATCTCCTCCATGTCCGAACAATATCGCTTTTGTTCACTCCATGACGTCTGGACGCTTCCCTTGTTGAACGCCCTTCCTGACACAAAGTAACAATGCGGACACGATCGAACCGCGGTATTGACCGTCTAGGCGTGGTTGAACAACAGGCAACATGAGCCGTGTACCTCCTTCGTGGTGGAATGACTGGTACTGATAGGCCCCTCTGTCTAATAGGCGCTGCTCATGCATTGTTGTTTGCATCTTTGGGTGGTGTGTATAAAATTCTTGTGTCGTACCCTGAACAAATATGTAACAACATAAACTTAACTGCATGTTGTACTATGTATTATACAAGTATCCATTTATTTATAAATATATGAATTAAAATTTTACTTATTTTATTTAGACTTCGGTCAATTTCTTTCCAGGTTGCCGCCTTTTGCGACACACTTTGGTATTACGTATCGCATGTTTTGCCCAAAAGTACTCTACACGTACCGAATCTGTTAATCTCTCGATTTCTTCCGAGATTACTGACGCGATCTCTGAAGAAATAATCAACAAGCTGTGATATCGTCCAGAGATCGTGGTGCCACACCAAAGTCGGCAGTGCGAATCAATTCCACAAATATAAGCGAGGACTCGCTGTAATCCGCAACAACCGATGGGAGGTACTCCAGACGACGACTCTTTCCTCTCCGCACAACAACGCCCTCACATTGGTGTTAGTGTAGTGTGGACCATCAAGAGCTGAGTCCAGTTCGTAACATCTGAAGCAGTCAACATCATAGTGCAGGACGAACGAGTTCTTGAAATTTTCCATGAAATGTACATTCTTAAAAGTTGCATTTTGTACAGCAAGAGAACAGTTTGTTAATCTGTGCATTATGAGATGCTTTTATAGTCTATAACAGTTGTGTATTATTAAACAATCCTGTGGCAAAGAGCTGTATCCAATTTAAGTAAATGTTTTTTCATTTATGTTATAAAGTGAACCAATAATTCATGGGTTCTGGTTTGATGAGCTTTCTGACAGGGCACTTATGGCTGGAAGAAAGTAGTTTCGTGTGGTCACAACAGAATCCAACTGCCCGGAACCGCTGAAAACAATCTAGTGCAGGCGCCCGCCTTCTGTTACACAGGCTTTTGCGATATGATGCGTTGTATCGTTCCGGCGCGTGACTGTTTTCCCGGCGCGCTTTTCGATAGGTCGAGGCCACTAAATACCGTTAGAAAGTACCACCTACGTAACTCAACATACAGTTATTCATTACCTCCCACAGACGCAAACCGCAAAGAAAATGCATGTGTCTTTTATTGGTTTGAAGTCCAGAAGCAGTACGAATTGTCAGAGAACATATACGCCACATAAAACATAGTTGACGATTAACTCCTCACTCGCGTGCTCCAGTTTTGATATGAAATTACTGAATAAATAAATAGAATGTGAGCTATTACTACATACCTGCATATTTCTTATTATTTTTCTAATTTTCGCTCCTGTTTCTCGTAATCTGATAGGGCTGGCAGCTCTCATTTACCAATAAATTATTTTGAGGCAATAATCCTAAGAATGCTCCATGTCTAGCAGCAGCGTTACATACAAGTAGCATGACAATCAAAAATTCGAAGGAGAAGCCATATTGATGCAAAAACTGCAAGAAATTCCAGCCTAGCAACAGTGGGGAAAATGGTCTAATAAAAGACTAAACTCATAGCGGACTAGAGCATACCGAAAATAAGAGAGACTTGTTGTTAAGGTCAGAATTAAGTTAATCTTATGAAAACTGAAGTGATATTAGAAGTGACTGTTGCTTAGGTATGAGGGAGGACAGACGCTTTTGGAACGAAAGAATTGATTACTGTACTGCTCAGTTGTTACTGTGTTCTTTAGTCCGAAGACCAGTTTTATGAAACTGTCTACTGCAATGTGTCTTGTGCGAATCTCTTTATCTTTGCATAAGTACGGCACCCTGCGTCTGTTTGGATTTGCTTACTGTAGTCAAGCCTTACTCTGTCTACATATTTTATAAGCCATATTTTTCCCAATTACAAAATTGATGTTTCCTTGATGCCACAGGATGTGTTGTGCTCTCCGATTTGCTCTGGTACCTCTTCATTATTTATTCGAAGTACCAGTACTCACTTAATCATCAACATCTTTCTGTACCATTGATTGCCAAAGCTTCTGTTCCCGTCTGTACTGCCTATTGTCCGGTATCACTAAATGGCTCTGAGCACTATGGGACTCAACACCTTAGGTCATAAGTCCCCTAGAACTTAGAACTACTTAAACCTAACTAACCTAAGGACATCACACACACCCATGCCCGAGACAGGATTCGAACCTGCGACCGTAGCAGTCCCGCGGTTCCGGACGGCAGCGCCAGAACCGCTAGACCACCGCGGCCGGCCCCGGTATCACTCCAGACAAATACTTTCTTAAATCACTTCCTAACTCTTAATCTTTTACAGCTGAGGAATGCTCTTCTTTCGAGGGGAAATTTCCTTCTTCCAAGATATTCGTTGAAGTTAGGAAACAGAAGAACACAAAATGCGGACAAAACAGAGGAAAGAGTGAATGGGAAGCTTTCAGATCATGCTTAATTGCCACAGTGAAGGAAGTGTATAAGCGGAGATATTGTCTTGGTGCATACGGATAAACTCTTTCCAACGTTTGCCTCGGAAACCGCGCGGTCAGCGTGGAGGATTGCTACGCGAGGGGGGGCTGGGTTCGGTTCCCGGGCGGGCCGGAGATTATCTTCTCTCGGGGACTGGTTGTTGTACTGTCCCTACGCTGGAATCGTCATAAATGACATTCCCCACTGTTGATATGGCTGTATGAGCACGTCCCGAAAGCCAATAATAAAAAAAACCTTCAACTGGATTTGGACTTCATTCGTAGTCTACTCTTTTAAATAAGAACCTAGGAAGGATGGAAGATCAGGATTTAACGTGCCATTGACAATGACTTCACTTTAAACGTTGCTTCAGGTCGTATAGGTCATAGACAACGAAGGAAATCGAGCGTGTCCTTTCCGAAAAACCCATTCCATTCGCGTGTGGAGCGCGGGAAGAATGATTATTTGAATGCCTCTGTGTGTGCTGTAGTTATTCTAATCTAATACTCACGATCCCTATGTCAGAGGAGGCTGTAGTCTATTCTGAGAATCATCATTTAGAGCCGCTTCTTGAAACTATAGTCTACGTCTGTCTTGAAGAGTCTGGCAGTTGAGTGACTTCAGCATCTGTGTGACACTCTCCCGCAGATCAAACAAACCTGTGACCACTCATGCTGTCCATCTCTGCATACGTTCAGTGTCCCCTGTTGTTCCTATTTGGGTTGAGTCCCAAACACTTGAACAATGTTCTAGAACCGGTCGCACGGGTTATTTGTAAGCAATCTCCTTTGCAGACAGATTGCACTTCCCCAGTGGTCTACCAATAAACCGACGTCTACCACTTGCTTTACCCACAACTGAGCCTATGTGATCATTCCATTTCATATCTCTACGAAGTGTTACAACTAGTATTTGTATGATCTGGCCGATTCCAACAATGACTCACTGATACTACAGTCATATGATACTATGTTTTTTTCGTTTTGTTAAGCGCACAGTTCTACATGTTTGAACATTTAAAACAAGTTGCCAACCTTTGCGCCATTTTGAACTCTTGTCAAGATCCGACTGAATATTTATGCAGCTTCTTTCAGACAGTACTTCACCATACATAACTGTATCATCAGCAAAAAGCCCAAGGTTACTATTAATATTGTCTGTACTGTCTGAAAGCTTCCTACTTTCAATTGTAATCAAGACTTTAATAAAAATGGGATAGGTAATGTTAATCAGAACACTAGGAGTTGTGATCAATAGATTTATCATTATTAACGTCACAAGACAAAAAATGGTTTAAGAAACATCACACAAACATTTTTATGTGCCAAACGCTTTCACTAATATGCAGTCTATGGTGGAAAAAGTGATCAGCTGGGGATCGACATACGACACTAACCAGAACACTAATCGCTTTATCTGACTTCATACATGTGAATCCGTGGTATGGCCCAAAAACTGCGCTACTGTCAAGCATCTATACCCTCTTATTCCATAAAAGAAAATATGGTTCCAAAGAACAGGGTGCTGAGAAGCATGTATTGGAGCCCTACGCCATAGCAGCGAATACTTTACCCTCCTGCTGGTCAGGACGGCACACCACGATGCGTTCGTCGACTGGATTCATGGACGGCAGCAATCTGTTATTAATGGCACTGGCCCGAAAAAATGCAAGTATGCGGTCTCGCATTCTGCTTATTCGGAACACAGGTACTTCACTATGAGCCTCTGGTGGATTCCAGTGTGCAGGTGGACCTGTTTGCTGGTCTTCCAAACCAATTTGACTCCGTGCTACGACTATGCGTGACGGAATATGTCAAATGTTTAGACGGCCGACTCAAAACAAATAAGTACATCCACGCATCACTCATTGTGTGTGTGATGCTAGAAGTAGTACCTCTGATGGCTCAGGTGGTGACTGGCACAGACTGTAAGTGGCATACTAGCAAATGACACAAGTCTCACCGTTTAGGTAAAGACCTGGAGTTCTTTACTAGCGAAGTGCCAGTGCAAGAGTGACCCTTCCCTTTCTCTCAGCTTTCCTCACCAGCTCGGAAGCATAGCACAGTTACATCTTAGGCCAGTCCCACTTTAGCCCAAGCCAATCACGAGCTGGAGCGTGGCACTCGAAGCTGTGATACCGCCCCTTCCTTTGCATACACAGATTTGACCAATCAGCGCCTTTAAAAATTAATTGGGAGAAAAGGGAAAAAGATTCAGCTTCGCAGCCTCTTTCCCATGGGTTTACGCCATGTGTTTTGCAAAAAGCATGACCTGGATGGAACCACAGCCCTCCATAAAAAGATCGTTATCTCCCCTGTTGTGTCCATTTCGAACTTTCCAAACAACGGCCATAAACTCGCTAAAAGCCTCGTGCCTTCACAAATATGTTTTGTAACAGAGTCTGGATGTCACTGACCTGTCCCACGGAAATTCGCAGAAACATACAGCCGTCTCATCGGCTTTCTGCATAACAAGGTCCCATCCTCTGCTTCATTGCTGGTCTTCAATGCTCTGCC
Source organism: Schistocerca nitens (assembly GCF_023898315.1). Lineage (NCBI taxonomy): Eukaryota > Metazoa > Arthropoda > Insecta > Orthoptera > Acrididae > Schistocerca > Schistocerca nitens. The sequence goes on from NC_064619.1 coordinate 497,529,985, forward strand.
CATTGGAGCGGCGACTCCTCGGCGCTAGTCAGCCTACTTGGGCGCAGCCGCCGACCGAAAGGGCACCATCCAATGTGTCTGCACAATGAGATCTCGGAACTCGGCAGTCCGCAAATGTTTTCACCCAGGTTCCGCAGAAAAAACGCTCCCCTCTGCCCTCAGCTGCCGTACGCTCTTACTGCAGTCGTTGAAATCGGCACCCTCTTCCTTTGAACGCAGGTAAAGCTTACCGCCATTCCTTCACTAGAGCACACAAGTAAGAGCGTTAACTACTGCCAACCATTTCATCATATGAATGAAGTCAGGTCGTATCCAGGTATCGCAGCCAAGTAATAATGATCAACTTCCCTTAGAACATTACGCAGCATAACACCATATCGGAAGTGAGAGTGCCTTGAAATCTCTCAATACAACGTGAGCAGCAAGGGTCCCAACACACTTCCCTGTGGTACACCCAAAATTACTGTACGGTACTTCTATATCTGACGACGACTCTCCATCCATGATAACATTTCCTTAAACCATTCAGAAATTTCGGTTGATACCTCATATGATTGTACTTTTTACACTGAGTGTAGGTGTCGTACTGACTCAAATGCTTTTCGGAAATCAAGAAACACTCTATCTACCGACCTGGCTTGATCCAAAGTTTTCAGTACGTCATGTGAGAAAAGTGTGAGTTGAGTTTCACATGATCGATGCTTTCGGAGCCCATGCTAGTTCACATGGAGGATGTCATTCTGTCCAAGATACATCATTACGTTTGAGCTCAGAATATGTCCTACGATTCTACAAAAAATTGATGTCAAGGATGTGGCACGGTAGTTTTGTGGATCACTTCCACTACCCTTCTTGTAGACAGGTGTGGCCTGCGCTTTTTTCCAAGAACAGGGGACGGTTTTTTTGTTCAAGGGATTTACGACACATTATAGTTACAAGAAGGGCTTACTCAGCTACGAATTCGGTATAGAACCTGATAGGGCTTCCATCAGGCCCAGGAGCTTTGTTCAGTTCTAAAGATTTCGGCTGTTTCTCAACACCACTGAACTAATACATATTTCATTTAGCTTTTCAGAGGTATGAGGTTTAAATTGGGATAGCTTTCCTGGGTTTTCCTTTGTATACTAACATTTGGAAACGGTGTTAAGCATTTCAGCTTTTGCTTTGGTACACTCAGTTTCATTCGCTAAGCACTAACTTTCGTACCACTAGCAGCCTTTACATACGACAAGACTTTCTTAGGGTTTTATGAAAGGTCATTTGACAAAATTCTGCTGCAGTGGTCACTGAAGATTTCACGCTTTTCTCTCTTGAAACCAAAAGTATTTGACTCAATATCTCTCTATCGATAGCCGTATGCTTTACAATGACTGTATACCATGGAGGGCCCATCCCATTATGAACTGTTCTACTGGGTGCATATCCATCCAGTGCCTGGTCGATTATTCTTTTAAATTTGAGCCATAATTCCTGTACATGCTTCTGCCCCGTCCTGAAAGTTTCTAGCAAGTTACTCCTTGAGATACGAAACTATTGATATTTTATCTAGTTAACTGAATATATAGGGGTCTGGTCTATTTGTCCATCATATTTCCATCATGAATAGGGTTGTGAACTATCTGTTCTAGGTAATTTTCAGAGAAGGCATTTGGTAATGTTTCACAGGACGTCTTACCACATCCGCCACTAACAAAGCTGTAATTTTACCAATTGATTGTTGTATGATTAAAGTCTCCACCGATGATTAAAGAACGATTGGGCAACTTACATACAAGTGAATTGAGGTTTTCTCGGAAGTTTTCGCTTACATCAGGAGAATGAGTCTGTGAGCGATAGAATGATCCAGTTATCATTGTAGGCCCATCCCTGATACTGAGTCTTGCCCAAACACTCTCACCTGCAACTTGAATTTCTATCTCAGTTGATTTGTGTTTCTTGTCTACTGTGAGAGATACACCACCTCCAGTTACCATTTGACTATCCTTTCCATCACACTTAAATTTTTCCTAAAAATCTCACTGCTATCAATTTCAGGTTTCAACCAGCTTTCTGTACCTAGTATTTTGTGAGCTTCACTGCATTTCAGGAGCGCTTCAAACTCTGGTATTCCGTTGCGAATGCTTCGGACTGGACTCGCATTTGGTAGGAAAACGGTTCAAATCCGCGTCTGGCCAGCTTGATTTAGGTTTTCCGTGATTTCCCTAAATCACTTCAGGCAAATGCCGGGATGGTTCCTTTGAAAGGGCACGGCCGATTTCCTTCTCCATCCTTCCCTAATCCGAGCTTGTGCTCTGTCTCTAATGACCTCGTTGTCGACGGGACGATAAACACTAATCTCCGCCTCCTAATCTCCTCCTCCTCCTCCTCCTCCGAATGCTTCGGTGGTCAACCATTAGGATTTAAATACACCTGTGGGAGATATTTCTTTCGATCCTACACTGATACTTCTGGGTTCCCTACAGCTGTCATTATCTGGCTTGGATGTAGAGTCACTTAATGTAATACCCTTCTATGCACCCCACACACAGTCAGCTACCTGAGTAGCAGCCTCTGGTGTGTCGAGCACTCTTGATCCATTCAGGGCGACCCTACTGTCCTCAATCCTATGGTGCAAGTCCAGGAAGTCGCAGCATAACTTATCACAGAACATTCTAAATCTCTGGTTCAGTCCTTCCACTATGCTGCAAACAGTGAGCTTCGTTGTAAATCCATTGCAAGGCTGGTCTTCTCAACGTTCTCTGCCAGTTGCTGGGATGTTCCAAGTGTGACTTTGGAACCCAGACGGCAGACATCATTGGTTTCAATTTGCGCCACAGTCTGCAGTTGGTTGCACCCTGTTCCATCAGTGGCTGCCGGAGTAGCCCGTTCAGCATGTTGAATGAGGCCCCCAGGGATACACAGGGAGTGCACTGGTATCCTTTCCTGTCCCTTGCTGCCATTTCCCTAAGGGGCACCATTATTCACTGCACAGTTGAGCTGCCAACGTCTAATAGACTCCTACCCTTTCACGTTTCCCTCCTCTTGACACCAGACAAAACTGGTTCCCCTAAAACAGGTGAAGTGACTCCCCCTTGGAATAGGTTCAGTGATTGACACAACATTAAACTTCTTGGTTAGGGTGACCTGTACAACACGCTGAGTCCTCCTTGGTCCCCATTCACCCTGTGCAGGACGCCTAACTTTACTACTGAAACGCCACTGCAGTCAAGTGGACGAGTAGTGACGTATCCTGTACTTTGTGCAGAGGATACAGGATTCACAGGAGCGGGTATTGCTTGAGGTACCTTTGGCACTGGCACCACAGATACATGACTCTCGGGAGCTCAGCCAACTCAGTGACTCGCATCAGTTGCTTACTGTTTGACAGTAGTCAGAGCGATTCCCAGCTGCTTACGAATGTCAACCATGTCATTCCGTGTTCGAGAACAGCATTCACAGCGAGGCTGCATGTTGGGTGGTGCAATGTATTACAGGGCAGTGAGCAGATAATTTTAAATTAAGCCCACTGATTGTCTTTTAATCTGTTGAGCTAAAATGTTGCTAATTCCCTGTAAGAACTGAAGAAAAAACACAAAACGAGATTTCTATTAAGACAACAGAAAAGTCTGTGGTAAAAACTACCAGTTTCCTAAAACTTTTTAAGGTTAATTATGGTTGTTAGCACACTCGAAAACAGAGTTAATTTACGCTAAGTGCAGATAATACTTAGGGATACGCCTCGTTAAGGAAAAATTGGATGTAACACAATATGTTAGAATATCTGCTACAGTAACTAAATCAAAAACGCCTATTTATCACAAATTAGATTATTCCCAAAATTCTCAAAAACGTACCTTTATCTGCGTTGATGCACAATGAAATTCAGGGGTGATTTATTCTTTGGTAGGAACTGTGAATCACAAATGCTGATTTGCTACGAAATAATTCATGTATCCAAAATACTCATATCAGTAGCTTACGAAATTATTGTTTTGTAAATATCCGAAAATTAAAAAAAAACTATTTCTCATGTAATTGTTTTGAACGAGGATAGGCCAACTGCTCTCTCGAAAATTTTAAAAGAGCACAAATAAGTTTAAGCCAACAATTGATAACAGTGTAAGTTTGTAGCGGCACTCGCGAATATTCGAAAATTCACAATATATCACAGTAAAAACGGGTATTGGTACAATCAACGAAATATTATGCAGAAACAACGCGAACAGTAAAATAGAGTAAGTGAATCTAGAATTTTAAATCGGCCTCACGTTCTGCATGTGGTCTCACACAAAGGAAAATTCCGAAATCGACTTTTACATATAAATAAACTTGCTAATTGCACGGATTTTTCAGTTAGCTCTTCCTGTGCCATCGGTTACACTTGCATGCCGTAAAAGAACACTGCAGCGTGAATTTACCCCAATCAAAATCGCTAAGATGTGCAGCACCAACAAAGCACATCTTGTACCTATTTCAGCTAACAAAGCTGGTAGCTTTCTCATGGAAAATTACCAAACTTGTCAGTCAACCCTAGTATAACACTAATTCTTGTATGATCACATTTTCAATACTGTATAGTATGTGACTACATACAAGCGCTATGTAGGAACTTCGAATAATGCATACGCTGCTTGGCATATTTTAACGTCGTTAACACCCATTTTGACATAGTAATTTAATGGTCCGGTACGAGTGGGGGTGCACAACACAAGCATCGCCAAGAAATTCCACAAACACCCAATGAACATGGCCTTCATTACTACTTGTTCGATTTACGCCCTCACGTAATTTGTAAGAACTGATTGCACTAAATCTATCATTGAAATAAAATATGAGACACACACTGCCTTGACGTGAAATGAACTTCTGTTTGTGACAGATGAAAGGAAATTTGTAGAAAGTGACCAAAGATGCTGTGGTGCACTCGATGACGCAGAGAATGAGAAAATATAAGCGGTGTTAAGAAAATCTGATTATACCTGGCTTTCGGACGCAGCAGATACATTGGTGTGAGAAGTTTGTGATACAGTTTTTATAGGGAGTGTTTCTAAATTACCAATCCACACGTTGAGGTCTTATAATAAGAACAGAGGTATTATTTTGAATATGAACTCATGTCCGTAAGTAGTTATCCTACTACAAGAATCGTTATACACTGACGGGAAAAATTGCAATACCAAAAAATAATTAATGTAGAGTACTGAAATTTCTGGAATACGTTAGTCTAGGTAACATACGGAGTATTTAAGTGATTAACATTGCAAGTTCACAGCTTAATGTAAGTGCGAGATAAGCCATTGCAAATGTGAAATGCTGGTACATTAATAACCGTTGTAACTGCCAGAATGTTGAATGCTTGCATGCAAACGTGCGTGCATTGTGTTGTACAGGTGCCGGATATTGGTTTGCGGAGGGGATACAGGATTCACAGGAGCGGGTAGTACGGGAGATCAATACAGGAACGGTAAATGTTCACTACTGGCCATTCAAATTGCTACACCAAGAAGAAATACAGATGATAAACGGGTATTCATTGGACACATATATTATACTAGAACTGACATGTGATTACATTTTCACGCAATTTGGGTGCATAGCTCCTGACAAATCAGTACCCAGAACAACCACCTCCGGCCGTAGTAACGGCCTTGATACGCCTGGGCATTGAGTCAAAAAGAGCTTGGATGGCGTGAACAGGTACAGCTGCCCATACAGCTTCAACACGATATCACAGTTCATCAAGAGTAGTGGCTGGCGTATTGTGACGAGCCAGTTGCTCAGCCACCATTGACCAGACGTTTTCAATTCGTGAGAGATCTGGAGAATGTGCTGGCCAGGACAGCAGTCGAACATTTTCTGCATCCAGAAAAGCCCGTACAGGACCCGCTACATGCGGTCGTGCATTATCCTGCTGAAATGTAGGGTTTCGCAGGGATCGATTGTAAGGTAGAGCCACAGATCGTAACACATCTGAAATGTAACGTCCACTGTTCAAAGTGCCGCCAATGCGAACAAGAGGTGACTGAGACGTGTAACCAATGGCAACCCATACCATCACGCCGGGTGATACGCCAGTATGACGATGACGAATACACGCTTCCAATGTGCGTTCACCGCGATGTCGCCAAACACGGATGCGACCATCACGATGCTGTAAACAGAACCTGGATTCATCTGAAAAAAATGACGATTTGCCATTCGTGCACCCAGGTTCGTCGTTGAGTACACCATCGCACGCGCTCCTGTCTTTGATGCAGCGTCAAGGGTAACCGCAGCCATGGTCTCCGAGCTGATAGTCCATGCTGCTGCAAACGTCGTCGAACTGTTCGTGCAGATGGTTGTTGTCTTGCAAACGTCCCCATCTGTTGACTCAGGGATCGAGACGTGGATGCACGAGCCGTTACAGCCATGCGGATAAGATGCCTGTCATCTCGACTGCTAGTGTGATACGAAGCCGTTGGGATCCAGCACGGCGTTCCGTATTACCCTCCATAACCCAACGATTCCATATTCTGCTAACAGTCATTGGATCTCGACCAACGCGAGCAGCAATGTCGCGATACGATAAACCGCAATCGTGATAGGCTACAATCCGACCTTCATCAAAGTCGGAAACGTCATGGTACGCATTTCTCCTCCTTACACGAGGCATCACAACAACGTGTCACCAGGCAACGCCGGTCAACTGCTGTTTGTGTATGAGAAATCGGTTGGAAACTTTCCTCATGTCAGAAAGTTGTAGATGTCGCCACCGGCGGCAACCTTGTGTGAATTCTCTGAAAAGTTAATTTTTTGCATATCACAGCATGTTCTTCCTGTCGGTTAAATTTCGTGTCTGTAGCACGTCATCTTCGTGGTGTAGCAACTTTAATGGCCAGTAGTATAGGATGTGAATGACGCTGGAGTTATCCGATATGTCCCATGTGTGCTCGACAGGAGACAGCTCTGGTGATAGAACCGCCGAGGCAACACATCGACACTCTGTACAGCATGTTGGGTTACAACAGCGGTACGTGGGCGAGAGATATCCTGCTGGAAAATACCCCCTAGAATGCTGTTCATAAATGGCAGCACAACAGGTCGAATCACGAGACTGACAAACAGAATTGCACTCAAGATGCGTGGGATAACCACGAGACTGCTCCTGTTGTGTTCCGAAATCGTACCCCAGACCATAACTCCAAGTGTAAGCCCAATGTGTCTCCAACGCAAACAGGTTGATTGGAGGCTCTCAACTGACCTCCCTCTAACCAACACTAGAGATGGGGGATCCGCTCTTGAACTAATTCATAGAGTTCAATCTTTCAAAGGAGTGAACAATCAGTGATTCAGAAAAAAAGAACGGTAGCTCCAAACGTTTCCCTCACGGCAGAGAGAGAGAGAGAGAGAGAGAGAGAGAGAGAGAGAGAGACGGAGCATATCAGCGGCGCCTCTGCTGGTCAGAGCACAGTGCACGCCACACAACACAGCCAGCGCCGGCCTCTGCCCTGCTTCTACCTTGGCTGCCTGCATTGTGCAGTGCCCCATTGGATTTTGTATTTCACATATGCCGTGCCGTCTCTGTGCGTCGTCTGCCGCAGCTTAACTTCGCATCGCACTCTGTCGGCGATCGTTTCAGTCGCACATCCTGCCCTCTGGGCAGTTGATGCGAGCAACAGGACAGAGAGCCACCTAGCGGATAACATAGGAACTACTTGCAACAACCTGCTCGCAAGAGAACCGACGATTTGGCTCGGAGCGGGTGAGCTCCCCCCACCCTCGGAACTCGCCCGCTCAACGCTCGCCCCACCGTCTCGACTCGAGCCAGAGCGTCGAGCAAAGCGACTCAGGTGTCACACTGGTCTTTGCGGTCTCAGCTCACGCAGTAATACAGCTCGCGGCTCGACCTGCTCGACTCAGCGCCTCTGCATCGGAGTTCGTCTCTACTGGATATTGTTCTTCGTAGTAATACCGCTATGTATATTACATTATTATGTTATGTATACATCAATTGTTTTTATTTTATTTTTATTTGTTTAAACTGATTAGATTAGGTTCCTGATGACTCCTCTTACTATAGGATTTTTATTATGGACACTCGAATTTACGCTTTAATTACGAGCGAACCGATAAACGTATCGCAAAATGTGATACACCAATATTTTCCTTGTTTTATTCTGCGTAAGGCTACATGCAGCACTTTCGTTTTACAGTCAAATTTATATATTTTTTTTCTTATTCTGGTACGGATTTTGCGATTTTAGGCGTCTTCGGAAGGAAACGTTCACTTTAAAAATATATGGCTTGCGATGTATTTGTATGAGGTTAATGAAATTTTAATACATTATAGCCAAATATATTGTTAATGTAAATCTCAAGTTACAACATTTTCCGATCACCCAAAAAACCACGATAGTGCAAAATAAATCAATAATCAAAAACTTTGTCATATCGTGGAAATTTCAATAAACAATACAAAATTCTTACTCATTATCTGTGTTACTTCAAAATAGGATCAAATAAGATCAAAATACAGGTATAGTACTGGAATAAACCAAGTTTAAAGGGCAATGTGCCTTCCATTTATTTTCTATTGTAAATGAGTGGTGAGTCATGAAAAAGAGCTAATTCATTTCAGGGAGTGAACAGTTCTGATCCAATCTCTGAAAAGAACAGTTTTGCCCATCTCTAACCAACACACGGCCACCACTGGTACCAAACCAGAACCACGTTCCATTAGAAAACACAACAGATATCAACCCGTCCTCCAGTGAGCTCTTTCTTGACACTGCTGAAGTCGCGGTGTCCGACTCGGAGCTGACCTTGAAGGAAACGATTTATAACAGTTCGTTGTGTCACTGTGGTGTCAACTACTGCTCAAATTGGTGCTGCAGATGCAGTACGATGCGCCAGAGCCATACGCCGAACACTCCCGGAGCCTGGTCTTCTTGCGACCGTAGTCTCGCGACCATAGCTGTCAGCAGTCATGTACAGTAGGTACATTCCTGGCAAGTCTTTCTGCAATATCTAGAAGGCATATCCAGCTTCTCGCAGCCCTATTAGACGAACTCGTTCAAACTCGGTGAGGTGTTGCTAATGGCGTCTTTGTCGCCTTAAAGGCATTGTTGACTGACATCAACTCACAACGTCCAGTCTCAAAGGTAATTAACGTCACGACCGTTACAGTGTGTTTTTAAAGCAAACCTGATTTGCATCCTGATTTGCGCTATTAGCGCCACTCTTATGCGACTGGCGCGAAGTTCGAACAGACATCATCTTTCAGATGTAGAAACGCGCCTACCAACTTTCGTTTATGTCGCATACCTTCTAGGTGTTCCGTCAGTGTATATTCGATGTTACCAAATTTCTTTTCTTCACAAACGCTTTTCTCACCATAGCCGTTCTACCTTTTATATCGTCTGTACTCCAGCCATTTGCTGGCCAAATAGCAAACCTCGTCTATTACTTTTAGTGTTAATTTGGTGATCTAATTCCCTCAGTATTGCCTGATTTAATTCGATTACATTCAGTTACTCTTCATTTGCTTTTGTTGTTGCATCTTGTATCCTTCTGCCCATTCCATGCAACTGCTCATCCAAGTCTTTTACTGTCTCTGACAGAATTACAGTGTCATCTAAAAACTTCAAAGTTTTTATTTTTTTCCCCTGAACTGTAATTCCTACTGCAAATTTTTCGTTGGTTTCCTTTACTGCTTGCTCAGGCTACAACCCTGTTTCACTCCCTTGTGCATCTACATCATATTCTGTAATTCACAATTAAGTGCCTGGCAGAGGGTTCATCGAACGACATTCAAGCTATTTCTCTACCATTTTACTTCTCAGCCACTGCTTTCTCTTAAATAAGTCATTCAATTACTCTGAAATTGTAGTCATTTGTCTGTACATGTACATCACATTTACTGGTTTCCATTCCATTCGGATACTTCCTTCGTGGTGCGCCCCCTTTTTTTTGCTTTAGTGTGTATTTAGAAGTAACCACCCAAAGTGACCCTAACTGGAATAACCAGATAAAACAAATAGGAGGAAAAGGATACGCCAGAATGAGGTTCATGGGAAGAATGTTAAGGAAATATAATTAAATGACAAAAAAGTGGCTTATAAAACACTTGTTCGACCGATTCTTCGTAGTGCTTATCATTCTGGAACGCTCACCGAGTTGGATTAATAGAAGGGATAGAGAAGACCCAGCGAAGAATGGCGCGTTCCGTCACATGATCGTTTAATCGGCGCAAGGGCGTTATTGAGATGGGCAACGAACTCCAATGGCAGACGCTGCAAGAGAGACACTGAAACGGAGAGGTTTGCTATTGAAATTCCAAGAGAGTAAGTTCCGGTAAGAGTCGGACTACATATTACTTCCTCCAACATACGTTTCGTGAAATGACCACAACGACGAAATTTGAGAAATTAAAACTAATACGAAGGCTTACCGACAATCATTCTTACCACGTGCCATTCGCGAATGGAACAGAGAAGGGAGGAGGGGGTGGGGGGGCAGTTACTGGTACCAGAAGTATCCCCCGCCATGCATCATCAGGTGGTTTGCGGAATACAGATGAAGATTTGTGCACCTATTGTATTTATAATATTAAAAGCTAATTTTAATTAAGTTATAATCTCGTTTAGACACCAACGTTTTCTAAGTAGTGCATTCGAACTTTTCATTAGTAAAACGGTATCTTCTGCTACGTCAAAGATGTTTCTGAAGAAAAATACGTGGATGGGAAAGAAAGTTCATTGCTTTAAGGCCCGTCGTATAAATAGGAAATCGATACGTACACGATGTGATGTAATGGATGATAGCTTGAACCAAACACCTTTGATTACAAGGATTTATAAAGAAATAACTTGTTTTCTGTTGAAAGCCATCCAAAGAGTATTATGAATTTATTAAAGCTCATATTGTAAGGGGCAGTCAAATGAAAGCGAGACTGATGGAAAAAGTAAGTAAACTGTTTATCACTTCAAAAGTGATCGCCATAACTGTTAACACATTTGTACTACTGCGAGGCAAGGCGATCAGCACCTTAATGGAAAAAACGTTTGCGGCTGCCTATGCAGTCATGATTGTAACTCTTAGTCCGAAACAAATCGGCGGCCACGAATGTGCATTTCTTCAGGGCATCAACAATATGGAAGTCGGACGGGGAGAGACTGGGACTGCCCGCCCACGTGTTGACAAGGCTATTTCGAGTACACTCCAGAAGTTTCTCTGGGAGGCCCTTGCACGTCCTCCATACAGTACCGACCTCTCCCCATGCGATTTCCATATTTTTGGAGCCCTGAAGAAAGACATTCGTGGCTGTTGATTTGCTTCGGACAAAGAGCTCGACACCTGGCTAAATAATAGTTCCGTAGTCTAACAATACCACGACTTGCAAAGTAGGTTAGAAATCAAATTAATAATTTTGCTCACGCAGCATATTTTCGCTTTATCGGGCAACAACAAAGTTATTGACTGTGGATGGTATCGTCAAAATGGAAATAATGAAGTCACTGTTAAAAGTCATTAATTTTGGCACTTATCTTGAATGGATTCCCACGTAGATTTCGTCGAAGTTGCTATGGCTCATCTTGTTGATTCTAGGGTGATTCCACTTTGACTTCTAGAAGGTCCAGATCTGCATTTTAGCAATATTTGAATACCTAACAAATGCGTTTTTCAGGAAATTCTTAATGATCAAACAATCCCAGATCAGAACAATGGTATGGTAAGAATAATTTTTGACTTGGTGTTCACGATCAACATTTTTATTAAACTTCTTGTAAATTCACATATACTTCTTCTCAATTGTCACATCATCAAGAAAACAGTTTTGTATCAATCTTCATATATTTAATTTCCACTTTAACCAAACACAAGACTTGACTATTATTTTACAAAGCGAAATAACAACTTAACTTCTGCAGAGTGAAACAAAGACTGCTCTGCGCGCATCCGCGCCAAAACGGTTGCAAGTAAGTCAAAGATTATGACAGTCTCACAGAAATGAATACACACAAGAACCATATCACTGTAATATATCGATATATCGGAGTACCTATACATTAATAAAACCAAATGTGAATATTGTCACAAAAATATGTCTGTTACTTCGCAGAAAAGTAGTACGATGTTACTGGTATCGAGAACTGGGGTTGGAGTGCCGTAATGGACACGTAAATAAAGAACCATCACAGTAGGTAACTGCAGTTTTCCATGTGGGCACTGACCGTCTTTTCTTACAATGGGATAAATGTATTAATAGTCACGACTATTGCTTTTGAAATAATAAACAGTTTACTTGCCTTTTCTCTAACCATCTCGTTTTCAATTGACTATCCCTTGTAAATAATTCAGAAAACGCACATGAAAGTTGCGTAACGTATCGAAATTGGAATACAAAGATTTATGGCCCTAAGAACCGCAAAATTAGATAGTTACTTTCTAATTGTTGTAAAAATATTTCCAGAATGAAATTTCACTCTGTAGCTAAGAGTGCTTTGATATAGTTACAAAAGTAATAGTGATAACTCCGTGCAGTTAGATATCCGTTCGTTGTGTATTATTAGCAGTGAAAATTAAAAGAACAAATGAATACACTACCTAGTGCTGGCAAGTTCCGAGTTGAACGTACTCGTGTTCTCTTCAGCCATCGCTTTCTCGCGTTTGTCGAGCCAGAGACGCGTCCATACACAAGCCGCTCTCCTGTGGCGACTCTGGAAACACTGGCCGGCTGCTTGTAAACACGCGTGTGTTGCCAGGCTGTACTGATGCTATTGATCAAGCTTGTACTGCTTATGATCTTTCTGTGGGAACCGGCGCGGAGTTAATCGTGAGCAGGCTACGAACTGCTTCAAAGAACTCTGCTGCGTGATGGACGCAATTTGCGTGACGGTGCCTTCCGCGTGTCATGCAGGCATGCGAGCTGCGACTCGAACGAGACCTAAGTGCGCATTAGATTTTTAGTACACTTTGACAATTGCTAGACGGAGGGCTTCAAAGAAGCGAATTACACGTACGTATTTACACATGTACAATGATTCTTGGGCCATAATAAGTGAATGTATATAGATCAAAACTAATATTCACTGCATTTTGTTTAACAAGATTAATAACAACTTTATTTATTTATAACTAGCCACTTGCATTTTGCAAGAAATAAGACGCGGGGCTATATTGATAACTGAGGCATTCTGCATCAAGTAATATTTTAGATAGTGTTTACCAGAACTGTACGGCTTTATACTTGAAACAGTGAGTTTCCAGTACTTTCAATACGACTACAAAAGTAGGTTTTCTCGAAATCTAGAAAAAAACTGAGTTATGCAGCGATCACTTTCTCGTCTAGTGTAAATTCCTTGACAGCGTCCGCAGCAACTGCCAATGACGACTGCGTCTATTTTCGCGCCGGCACGGTAGCTCATTTTATCAGGGGACTGTTCAGCCTCTCTAATAAAATCAATTGAGTCAATGTGGAATGTGAAAGATACCATGCGACGACCGCACAGAACCACTGACGGAGAAACAGGTCAGGGGCGGGGGAATAGTTAGCTTTGCTGTGTTTAAATCAGTGTTTCTTAATCTCCGTGTCGCGAATATATGTCGTGTGTCGCGAGGTTTTTATGTTCTTGTCTTAGGGTAACAATTCCTTCTATTGCATGTCCTACGTTTATGTTTGTATGTTGTTATTCGAGAGAATGACGTAGCAAGTTTCCAAAAGTTTTATCTTATATACTACGCGAAATGGCTACATGAAGAATTTGAAGAAAACGAGAAACAAATGACCGTTGGAAGGACTGACAAGAAAAGTCAAAAGAACCTTAGGTGGAATTAAAAGCAAGGATGGCAAGAACGCAATGGGAATCGCATGGTTAAATGCAGAGGAGAGAGCTGATAAGTGGAAAGACTAGACTGAAAGCCTGTACAAGGAGGTAGACGTGTCTGATGACGTTATAGAAGAAGAAACAGGAGTCGCCAGGGAAGAGCTAGGGTATCCAGTGTTACAATCCTAATTTAACAGATTTGGACGACTTAAGATCAAAGAAGGCAGAAGGGATAGATAACATTCCATCAAAATTTCTAAAATCATTGTGGGAGTTGGTAACAAAATGACTATCCCCGTTGGTGTGTAGAACGTATGAGACAGGCAATATAACATCAAACTTTCGAAAGAACATCGTCTACGCGATTCCGAAGAATGCAAGAGCTGACAAGTCTGAAAACTATCGCCCAATTAGATCAACAGCTCGTGCATCCAAGCTGCTGATAAGAATAATATGGAGAAGAATGGGAAATAATGTTGAGGGTCGATTATATGGCGATCAATTTGTCTTTAGGAAAGGTAAAGGCATCAGAGAAGCAGTTCTGATGTTGCGAGTGATAACTTAAGCAATACTAAAGAAAAATCAAGACACGTTCATAGAATTTGTCAACCTGGAAAATACATTCGATAGTGTCAAACGGTGCAAGATGTTCGAAATTCTGAGTACAGTAGGGATAAGCTGCAGGGAAATATACTACATATAGAAGAACCAAGAGTGATCAATAAGACTGGGAGACCAAGGACGAAAGCCGGCCGGTGTGGCCGAGCGGTTCTAGGCGCTACAGTCTGGAACCGCGCGACCGCTACGGTCGCAGGTTCGAATTCTGCCTCGGGCATGGATGTGTGTGATGTCTTTAGGTTAGTTAGGTTTAAGTAGTTCTAAGTTCTAGGGGACTGATGACCTCAGAAGTTAAGTCCCATAGTGCTCAGAGCTATTTGAACCATTTGAACCACGGACGAAATGCTCGAATTACAAAAGGTGTAAGACAGGTATGTAGTCTTTTGTCCCTATCGTTCAATTTATACATCGAAGAAGCAATTATGGAAGTAAGAGAAAGGTTCAACAGTGGGATTAAAATTCAGGGTGAAAGGAAATCAATGATAAGATTCGCTGAGAACATTGCTATCCTCAGTGCAAGTGAAGAAAAATTACACGATATATTGAACGGAAAGAACGCCTAATGAGTGCAGAATATGGATTGGCATTAAATCGAAGATAAAAGAAAGTAACGAGAAGAAGCAGAAATGAGAATAGCGAGAAACTAGACGAAAATAGAGGAAGTTAAAAAAATTTTGCTACCTAGGAAGCAAAATAACACATGATGTATGGAGCAAGAAGGACATAAAAAGCAGACTAACAATGGCAAAGAGGACATTCCTTACCAAGAGAACTGTACTAGTGTCAAACATAGGCGTTAATTTTATGAAGAAACATTTGAGAATGTACCCTTGGAACACAGCATTGTGTGGTAGCGAAACACACGAAGCGTTTGAGATGTGGTACTACAGGAGAATGTTGAAAATTAGATGGACTGATAAGGTAAGAAATGAGGTTTCCCGCAGAATCGGCAAGGAAACGAGTATAAGGAAAACACTAACAAGAACGGACAGGATGGTAGGACATCTGTTGAGGCATCAGGAAATAACTTCCACGCTACTAAGCTGGTAAAAACTGTGGAGAAAGACAGAGAATGTAGTAATACATCCAGCAAACAATTACGGATGTAAGCTAGAAGTGCTACTCTTGGGTGAAAATGTTGGCACATGAAAGGAATTCGTCGCGAGCTGCCTTATACCAGTCAGAAGACTGATGACTCTAAAAAAAGTCGTTCCATAATAAAAACATGTATTGCATATACGTTATTTGTTTGGTTTTTTCATCTAGGAAAAAAACCACATGTAGAGGTATCGCGAAATTTTGATACATACTCCGGTGTGCCCCAAAGGAGAAAAGGTTTAGAAACACCAGTCTAAAACATGGAGTACCCGGTTCGATTTCCTGCCAGACCAGATTTTATCCTCTCGGGGACTGGGTGTTGTGTTGTGCTCGTCATCATTTCTTCAATATCGACGAGCCAAGTTGCCGAAGTGGTGATAAATAAGAAGAATATTTGCAATAGGCAGCCGCACTATCCCAAATGGGATCACCCGGCCTGAGCTGTGCCGGCTCGTATCGATCAGTCGATCGCTAGATGGCGCTAGCCCGGCACGATCTTTGGTGATTCTCCTCCCGCGCTTTGACCGGCAGGATGGAGCATAGTTAGAATTGGCAGGCCGAATTGGAAGGAGCACCTGCGGTGCGTGAATCGATTTACCTCCGCCGTCTGGAGCCGATAGTAAACGATTTTTGCAGAGCACAGACCTCATCCCCGCGAAGGCGTGTTTTGGGTTGGTTGTGGTGGCGATGGGACTCAGTAAATCTGCCTGGGCCGAGCATGGAGATTTCGAATGCCTATTCGCTACCGATTCATCAAACACTTTTTTGAGATCCTTTCTGTGGCTTCTGTGCCTGGTTTTGTTAAAGTTGTAGTGCTGCGACTAGCTTCACCTTCCCGGAAAGTCTGCTGTATTTGCTGAAGTTTACCTTAATGGAAGTAACTCTGTTTCATTATAGATGTGAGTTGCAACCGTTTGTGAAATGTGTGGAAGTTGCGAGGTCTGTGTTACAGAACTAGTGGAGTTATGTTAATCAAAATTGCCTGTTTAAATTGGTGATATTTCGAGTGGCTTACGGTGCACCATGTTGAGCACTGAACGGGGTTTGTTCTTCCTTTTAAATACAGTGAGCCGGCCGCGGTGGTCTCGCGGTTCTAGGCGCTCAGTCCGGAACCGCGGGACTGCTACGGTCGCAGGTTCGAATCCTGC
Source organism: Schistocerca nitens (assembly GCF_023898315.1). Lineage (NCBI taxonomy): Eukaryota > Metazoa > Arthropoda > Insecta > Orthoptera > Acrididae > Schistocerca > Schistocerca nitens. The sequence continues at coordinate 497,546,633 of NC_064619.1, forward strand.
CTCGGGCATGGATGTGTGTGATGTCCTTAGGTTAGTTAGGTTTAAGTAGTTCTAGGGGACTGATGACCACAGATGTTAAGTCCCATAGTGCTCAGAGCCATTTGAACCATTTTTTTTAAAAAATACAGTGAAGTCCAACTTAATCAGAGTGCCTATTCACTGTAATCATATTAGTTAAGTATTTGTGAAACATATTGGTGGGGTTGTTGGTTGACCCGCCCTGAGATTTTCTTGGTAAAGTCTGCTGAAGCAAGAATGTACTTTTCCACTGTAGTCGTTACAGGCAGCCTGGTAAACAAAGTTTGACATCTGAGATTCGGTTGCTTGGCTGTTTGGAATAGTTTGCTCGTCGGATAAGTAGTTCAACTACGCTCCGTAGGCTCCTGCTGTGCTCACCATTGGATACCTCCAGTCCCGCCGCCTGTTGCCATTAGCAGTCAATATTGTGGTTACATGGTAGACAATACGTGGGTCGTCGACTGCCTTAAACATCGTCGGCCTTTGGGACCTTGCACTCAAAGGTTTCCTTGTTAGCCTTTCCTTTCTATTTTGACTGTCAAATAAAGGCACTATATTCTGTCATTAGTAACAATGGGAATGATAGCAGCAGATTTGGTAACAATTAACAGTAGCTACATAAGCGATGCGTCAGGTCCGTTGGAAGTTCAGAACCAGGAGAAGTTATATAGATACAGTTCAGCCCCGCGACAGGCGGTATAACCCAACGGACAGGATGGGCTGTCTGAACTCGTCACCCACGGGTGTGCTGATGAATGGGGCAGGTCCTGTACAATGTGGACTACAGCAGACTAATAACTAATAACTAACCTTATTAAACTAGTAACAGTGCACTACTTTACAAAGGGAGGCACATATTTCATTGCATTACCATTTAAGAGCCGAGCATAAATAAATAAAAAACAAGCATCTGCACAATCAGCGAATAGGGTGATAAGGAACAAAGCACTTAACAACTGGGTAGCACTCTTATTACAGGAATGAGAAAAACAGTAAAGTTTACGTACCCCCGAAATCAATTGGCCATGGTAGACAATACGTGGGTCGTCGACTGCCTTAAACATCGTCGGCCTTTGGGACCTTGCACTCAAAGGTTTCCTTGTTAGCCTTTCCTTTCTATTTTGACTGTCAAATAAAGGCACTATATTCTGTCATTAGTAACAATGGGAATGATATCAGCAGATTTGGTAACAATTAACAGTAGCCACATAAGCGATGCGTCAGGTCCGTACCAATTGTGTTGCAGAAACAGTCATTAAACACTATTTGGAAGTGGAAGAAAATTCAAACTCGCTGACTTCTAGCATGTTTTGCTGTAAGACACTAGCCATAAGTAACAAATCGGGCAGCTCTAGTTGTTCACGAGATAACTGACGACAAACAAATAAAATGCAAATCATCACCCCCCTGTGTTTTGTAGTTATTACTAGAAGAGTGCGTTACTGAGACTGGATTTCTTAATCATACTCTCGGAATGTGAATGCTGAGTCGACGTATATTATTACATCTGCTAATGTTACCGTTGACTAACATAGGACGTCACAGATTATTATTTGCCGTGGTGGCCGTGCGGTAATAGGCGCTTCAGTCTGGAACCGCGTGACCGCTACGGTCGCAGGATCGAATCCTGCCTCGGGCTTGGATGTGTGTGATGTCCTTAGGTTAGTTAGGTTTAAGTAGTTCTAAGTTCTAGGGGACTGATGACCTCAGATGTTAAGTCCCATAGTGCTCAGAGCCATTTGAACCATTTTGAACAGATTATTTAGAAAATCTTAATCAAAGCATATTGGCATTTCTGAACGTAGCACATCAAAGTGAAGTTCTTGAAACGTCAGAATCATACTCTTGCAGGTCGTGCTTTCTCCTGTCATGTTTCCTGTTGACACAGTCGAATTGGGTCAGATATTGTCATCACTATATGTATTCGAAGTGCTAGAGTGATGCAATCTACACTGACCAGCCAGAACATTACGATCACCTATCTAATAATCTAATAGCCTTTATGTCCACCTTTGGCATGGATAGCAACGACAACGTGTTGTGTTATGGAAGAAATGAGGCCTTGGTAGGTCGCTGGAGGAAGCGGACACCATATATGCACACACAAGTTTTGGTAACAATTAACAGTAGCCATACTAGTGATGCGTCAGGACCATTGGAAGTTCAGGACCAGGAGAAGTTATACAGATACAATTCAGTCAGCCCTGCGACAGGCGGGATAACCCAACGGACAGGATGGGCTGTGTGAACTCGTCACCCACTGGTGTGTTGATGGATGGGGCAGGTCCCGTACAACGTGGACTATAACAGACTAATAAATGACGGGGAGGAGGCGGTGAGCTCTGTCGCCACATTCATTCACATCTCAGGTGTGTTCGAGCAAGTACAAATCTGGCGAATTCAGGGGGGAGGGGAGGGGAGAGGGAGGTGGGACAGCACATTAATAGGAATTCGCCTTCATATTCCTCAAACCGCACCATCATACTACTACGACTGTCCTTGTGACATGGCGCCTTATCTTGACGAAAAATGCCACTGCCGTCGGGAAACGTGATCGTCATGAAGGGGTGCATGTGGTTTGCAACCAATGTACGATACTGCTTGGCTATCATGCTGCCTTGCACGAGCTCCACTGGACGCATGGATGCTCACGTGAATGTTTCCCAGAGCATAATGGAGCCGCCACTCGCTTGTTTCCGTCCACAGTATAGGTGTCAAGATGACGGATTCGCGCTCTCCCATAGGCATGGTGAAGAAGGTATCGAGATTCAGTAGACCATGCGACGCTCTAACACTGCGCAGCGCCGAAGGTCACAGGTTCATTTCAGTTGTAGTTGCCGATGTCCTGGCATTAACATTGACACATGCGTGGGTCGTCAGCTGCAGAGGCCCATAAAGATGTGTTTGGTGCATTGTCTCTTCAGACACATTTCTACATTGGCACATGCATGGGTAGTCAGCTGCAGAGGCCCATGCAGAAGTGTTTGGTGCATTGTCTCTTCACATTTTTACTGTGCCCAGCATTAAAGTCTGACGTTAGTTCCGCCACAGTTCGCCGCCTGTCTTGTTTTACCAGTCTGCCCATCCTACAATGTCCGACATCTGTAATGAGGGATGGCTGTCCAAACCCACGACATATGCACATGGTTTCACCTTGGTTTTGCTACGTATTGAAGACACTCACCACAGCCTTCCTCAGACATCCGACAAGTCGTGTAGTTTCCTAAATTCTCTTGCTGAGCCTCTAGGCCATCACAATCTGCCATCAGTCACAGACAGATCATGCGCCTTCTCCATTCTACACAGGGACAGCACACTCCCTGATAATACATGCACTATGTGTCTGACTGGCAGTCATTTCTCTCCAGGTGACTCTGCTCTCGCCTGGACGGGTTTATATCAATAGTAGGTCCTCTGGCTGATCAGTGTATATTAACCCATTCTTAAGCTTTATTATTATAAATAATCTGTGGAGATCAAAATGTGTGGATTTAGCAGTTTCACATCTCACTACGTGGAAATTGTGAGAAGTCCACTGTCTACCACACATTTATTAATTACATATATTTAAAGTATTCCTAAGATTGTTTCAAAATTTTTTTTACCAGCAGATCAATACCAATAATTCAATAATTAAATTTTTTTATAAACTACTTGATAACTGTAGCTAAAAAATCAGTTTAAATCTAGCCCTAAATTATTATTTATGACTAACAAGGGAAAGGAAAGTATTTTTGATAACTAAAGTAGATATTGACGTATATATTATGCATGTACTTAAAGGGCAGTGAGTAAATTGTTACAACTGGTGTCCTCCATTAGACGAACAAGCTATGGTTAAAACTGTATGTTTTTCCGATGAAAATTGGAAGTCTTTCATAATTAAAATTTATAACAACAGATTTATTGACGGTGAAAGCGACACACAGAGATCAAGCAGTAGTCCCTTCTGTAGCGACTGAATGAGACTACTACCTGCTGGAACTAGAAAGACAGCACAGCGTGGTACAAAGCATGCTCTGCTGCTGGTGCTGGAAATACCGGTTACTCTGTCAGCGCCAGTAAACAGAACTGAACTGAATGGTGCGCCACAGGAACCTTTGGTGGCTCTAGCGATCAGACACCTAGAATTGGACTTTAAACATAAAGGTAAGTGTTCACATTTCTGCACACAGATGGCAGTGGCTTTGACGTGTGACTGACAAGCTCTCATATATGAGACATCTCAGTGCAGAGGCGGAGGGAGTGTCTTGCACCAGCAGAACACCTGGGGCTGTGTGGATACGTCGAACCGGAAACTGGCTTTTTCAAATGGCTCTGAGCACTATGGGACTTAACTTCTGAGATCATCAGAACCCTAGAACTTAGAGATACTTAAACCTAACTAACCTAAGGACATCACACACATCCATGCCCGATGCAGGATTCGAACCTGCGACCGTAACAGTCGCGCGGTTCCAGACGGTAGCGCCTAGAACCTCTCGGCCACTCCGTCCGGCCCGGAAACTGGCATCACATGACTAGCAGCTGTACATACCTGGTTGCAACGACAGATGAACAGCTGTTGTGGGACTCTGTACTCGAGTGGAATACGACTTATATTTGTAGCGATAAAATTCATGTGCTTTAACTCATTCCGATTCCTCAGTTAGTTGTCCATATGTACTAAACAAATTAAGAAGTATACTGGAATAGCGGACTGTTGTTACAAGGAAAAATATGGTGCTAGTTACATTTCACTCCTGCTTAAGAATTTCCGTCTGACAGAAAGAAAATATTTGATTGCTATATCTGTAACACGTGTGTTTGACTCCATTGTACAAGTAGATTGAAGATTAAATAGTTCTCAACATTTGTTGTAACGTATATGTTCATGTTAATTATCATTGTGCATTAAGTATTGAGAAATGCATTATGGAATTGAAGCTTTTCTCGCAAAATTGATACGGCAAGCTCATACCATACTCTACAGGAACATCGGAGATTACTTTAAACACATTCACACAAGTAATTTAAATGTAATTGTTACTCTAGGCCCATAAATTACTTTAATGTTGTATAATTGTTTGTCTAAATCCAGTAAAGAACGTTCAAATTTCATAAACACTTATCTGTTAGTGTTTGATGTATGAGACGAAAGTCTCATATATTTCTAGATTTCTGTATCACTGGTAAAGGTAGTTTAATGACGTCTTCATCTTATCAAAATTAAAACTATTACGATTTATTCAGTCTAAAAGCGAAATCTAGATTACTACTACAATATGTAGTCTCATGTCTGTGTACACCACGTCTTTGTGCCAATGAATCATCGAGCTTTTGTTTACTTTTGGAGTAGGCATTTTTTTGTGTGTACAATGGTAATATAATTAATGACGTGAATCACTGAAAATGGTGGCCTATACGATTCAGTCACGTGATCAGTATTCCTTAGATACCTCTGGTTGTTTACTTTTGTCACAGGAGTACTGTTGCGGTGTAGTATAGTTTCCACAGAGACTAATGCAGAGAAGAAAATTTTAACATGAGAAAATGTAGCAAATAAGCAACTGTTCTTCACTTAACAATGGTTCCCAATTTGTGTAGGATGAAACCACTGTTAATAGAGTGCTGTACACCTGTTAAATGTGTGGCTACCATGTCAATATGAGATATAGGTGCATGAGTAGCTGACTGACCAAGCATACTTATTAACTACGTCGCTGAGTTTGTGATGGAAATTTTAAATGGTATCAATCTCAACGCTATTTAAAATATGTCAGTCATGTGAAGAAACAATTAAGAGTTGGCTCTACCTATTATGCCTACTTTCTTTCCCACCTTCAATATGAGGACATATTCTCGGATAATTTGGCAGCAGCTAAGTGGGTTTTCAGAATACAAAAAAAGACCATTAGAATCGTAAAAAATGGTAATCTAGAAGCTTATGTAAGCTTCTGCTTGAGAGTTTAGGTATTGTACATTTACCATGTGATTAGATTATGGTGACTCATTTTTTAAAAGTAATGTAATGGGCAAGGAATAGTAGATTGTTTAAACAATGACAATCATCACCATAACAAAGTTTTTGTTGTTATCTTCAGTCTAATGACTGGTTCGATGCAGCTCTTCACATTACTCTATTCCAAGCAAACCTCTTTGTCTCTGAATACCTACTGCAACCTACGTCATTCTGAACCTGCTTACTGTTTTCATCTCTTCAGTAGCATAAACTAAAATATAAATTCTAACAGAAAATATAAAACAACAAACAAAAAATAATAAAGAATTTAAAGTGAAATGAGAATAATCAAGCGATATTGGAGTAGGCAAGTACAGTACACATCCGAGCCGCTACTTTCAGAAGGGTAAAACTTGCACAGCCAGGTGTTCTCTGAAGGTGGACGTGTATGGTCAGTTCCTTGTACAAAACATCAGCGCAATCAGACGTTTTACTGGCGTGAGACACTCCCCAGAGGCTGACAGCTATGGCTGGACCGTTTCCCAAGGCGGAAAAACCCAGACGTTAGAGGGTCTGAATTGCCACTCTGTGGAACTGTTTCAGTGTACAAAAGTAAGACTAAAATTTAATAAGTATTACTTCACTTGAGGCACAGAGGAGCTAGTAGGCTCGTTTTAACTAGGAAAATAAGACAATTGTGCCAGTAAAGATACGCCCTCGATATCTGAAATACTTTATAAGTCACTGTAGAACTGAAGATTTTGTATATTGTTCCAGCTATAAAAGCTTATATTTCGGCAACGAAGTAAGCATTTACGACAAATGAGGTGTCAATGGATAGATCTCGTTGAGCTCTATCAGGCAATCATAATAGACATGTTAAAATAGTGCACAGTTTTGAATTATGGGCCCGAATGTGCCTTCTGCACCACGAAATCTTTTTTTGACGAAATAAGAATGAAAATCATAATAGTAGTAGCAGTATCCAATACTAGTAGTAAGTAGGGAATATCAACATGATGAACTATATTTATTAATATTTATTTACTTTAGAAAACCCGAAAAACCGCGATTGTCAGCACAGAATCATTACTTATTGCAGATAGAGGAAAATGAAATTTCATGTAGAAAAAGCTTAGTGTATTTTGTAATATGTATGTGTAATACGTATATAAAATGTTAAAATTATGGTTTTTTAGTATTTTGAGATAATAAAAATGTTTCTTTTGATTCTTGTCAGTACAGTGGTTTATAAGCATGGCGGTCATTTTGGAAGAGACAATCGTAGTGAGAACCTTTATGAGTCAAGATCTTTGGGGGTTTCATTCAAACGGGCAACGAGACAGTTGCATTTCGCAGGCGACAGAATAATCCTACGTTTTTCACTTTGGACTTGTAAAATTTTTGTGGACTGTCGTTGGCGAAAACATAGAGCATTTTTATACACGAATGCCTTTTATAGATGCATTCAGCTTGTGAATTGGACATGAGAATTTTTATGCGGGAGAAACTCTGGTGGTCTTCATTTTTTTCTGTAGCTTAACCCAGCTAACAAGTTGGACTTATTATATTTTTCGCGATTAGACAGTGTGAGACTTGTATTCTGAAGTGGCGCTAGTTGAACGTTAAAAGTTCTGGAGAAAGTTTTTTGGAGTTTATCGCCATTTGATGATAGCTTCCATTGGATACAAATCCTCAGTAGAACATTGATTTAATTTGTCAACTGTGAACTTAAATTTCATTTGTGGTGTCGAAAAGTAATAAACCAAGATTTCTGTAAAAATTAAACTGCTGTGAGTGTTGCATGATTTTAGACTTGCAATTCCTGGCTGCATTTATTTGGACTACAATTAAATTAAAACATTGGGTACATGTGACAGATATGAGTACCGGCTCCCTCAGAGGTAGCTGAGCCGGCGTGTCTAAGCCCAACGACACACCAGAACCGTCTTTCTGTGCTGACTGTTCTTCCTGAATATTATTTCGTGTATTAGCTCATGGGGGCTCTTAGCTATACTGTAAATAATGGACATCCAGACTTTATTTCTTAGGTTTAATTTTTTTGAATTCTTTGCCCTGAACTACACCAAAGGTCGAGCAAACCGCAATAGACAAAATTTAAATCCGAGTACTGTCTCGTATAGTTGGTCTCGTCCAAGACCAAGAAAGCGAGTATACTCGCAATGTGCAACTACTTCTGTGGTCTGATTCAGTATGTGGGTGCTACAGGTGAACAATTAAAGCTGACTGCGATATTGCAGAGATCGCTGCAAGAAGGAATTTGCTGTAAGGTACTAAGGGTAGCAAACCTTCAGTTGGTCGTGACAATATGGCTCTTGTTGTTTAGACGTTCAACTGGGCGAGGTATTGCAGATTGTATTTGTTTGTGCATCTATAGCTCATTGAATACTATTTAGGGTAATGTCGATGCCATAATCTCCATAGTGATTCGGGCGAGATGCCAAGTTGATTACTAACAGAATGACAGCTGGTCTCTGAGGACCTACGTTAAAGTTTACTAGTGTGACAGCAGGGTAAAGAATCAGTTTCCTCTGTCGATTACTTACCCTGAGAAGTTGAGGTATCCATCAACTGTTTGAGAAACTAGTCAGTAATCTATACGCATTCAAGCTACAGCACTGGGAATTTAGGCAAAACGCACATTATTGTTACACGAAGCCAGACAATAGGTCACAAAATATTACAATGTCTGAGAATCTATTCTTTTTTTTTAATTTCATAGTAAATACTTTGGATGTAGCCAAAAAGAGTGTTCTTGTCTAT